>NC_081239.1:6745495-6835495 GCF_902713425.1 Acipenser ruthenus | reverse complement strand
CGGTTGTGAAACTACTTTTAGAAATCAAATAAAGTCCCGTAGGATTCCCATGGTGGTGCTACAGTAGGCTGTTGCATTATAGTACCATTAATAGCGCATGATGGTACTGGAGCAATCTAGGTAAAGTCCCTGCTTGCTTGCTTGCTCAAGGGTACAGCAGCAGCAGAGCTACCCTGCAGAAACATCTTGGATCAATGTGCAATTCTTTGAAAGAATATAGAAAGAGATGGTAGGATTGTACTCACAGCTGCAGAGGAAAGCCAGGGCGGAAATTAGCACCAGAGTCTTCATCTTGTCTGCTGGTCTCGGGCTGTTCAAGTCGGTGAAGTCAGAGCAGAGAAGCAACCGTATTTATACAGGAATGGGGCTCTGAAGCGAACTCTGTTATCATAATTGTTTGCAAGAATTTGCATAAAAGACAAAATATCTGCAACATTGCATCAATGAGACAGGTGACCTCACCAGCATATCTCATCATGTAAATACTGCATGCGAAGCGGGCTGATGTTTGTCATAGAATTGCCTGGGGTCTGACTTCATGTGACTTTATATTTGAATGTAGTTTATAATGTATACCAGCGAGAAGATGTCATTCGCTCAATATAATCTCTATTTCAATGCATTTTATAATTTACTCTTATTCTTATTATTACTCATTTAATTGGCTTACTGGACAAGAATTCCGTTGAGGGTTTCTGTGATGTCATAAACTACAAGTCCGTTTGCTTGAGTCGCTTAAAACAGTGTTTCTCAACCCTGGTCATGGGGACCCCACTGTCTGTCTGTCTGTGTCTCTGCTGGTTTTTGTACCAACTAAGGAACTGCTTTCAATGACTTAATTGAAGCATTAATTGAAAACAATTTGCATAATCAGAGCTTTTTAATAACTTTTTATTTAGCAAAATTATTTTAAAAATGTCAGCAAACCGTTTAGTCAAATGGAGTGTTTTTCAATGAAGTAATTGAGAACAGCTCCTCAGCTGGAACAAAAACCAGCAGAAACACAGACAGGCAGACAGGGGGGTTCCCATGACCAGGGTCAGGAAAATACTGCTTCTATACGTTATAAAATGCACTTCTCATAAGAGAATTCATTCATTCAGTGTTCAGACTCCTCACTGTTTAACTCTTTTCTCATTTCTTTCAACTGTTTTACTCATAACTGCACTGTAAAAATAGCACTAGGAAACAAATATTTTGTTAAAATAAGCCATACTTGTAAATTGTATAAAATCGAATACATTAGTAGTCTTTTTGATTTTTTCCCTATGGCAAAAATAAATATGTTAAGGGAAAGGTTTCATCTGGGTTCTTAAATACCTCGATTGGAAGGTAATGTTTGGAGAACTTTCATTTAGAATTCTGTAAAGAACCAAAAAAGTCCTGTGTAGGGGACAAGCCAAAGAACTATAAAAAGTTCTTAGAGGGACTGATTGTTCTTAGAGTGACATTTGAAGTACATAGTAGTCATACAGTGTAGTAGCCCATTTATTAAACAGCTGCAATGCTTGTCAGTGTCGGGGCATTACAGCACTCTTTTGTTTAACTTTTGTCAACTTTTCAAATACGACCAGTTTCAAATCATCAGTGCTGCTATTTATTCTTAATAATGCCGTGGAACTCTCACAATGCTGTATTTAAATTAGCAGTATTGCGGCTCTCTTCATCAACATTTATTTTTTATACTTTGTGAATTGTTGTAATGAGAAAGCAGACTGCGCTTTCTTTGCACAGCGACTAAGCCAGTTTAGTACATCTACCCCTTAGAGCAATTTTAGTTTTTGCATCTCTGCCTCAGGTCTGTTCAACTTTGGCAACCAAATGAGTCCTTCAGTGAGTCTCTGCTGCTGTCTGAGCAAATTAAGGGAGGCCACGTGAACCGGTCAGAGAAAAAATATCAATCCATGAGATGTGAGATAGTTTTATTGCAATATTGTGCTGGTGCTTTGTACGTTATCGCCTCTTTTTTTCCTGCAGTGCGAGACAGTTTATCCGATTGTCCAGCTGTAGAAAAGCTAGCTCTTCTATTAGTTCCAAGTAGATTCAGCCATTTAATTTACTAAAATGCAATGACCTCTTCACACCCTTCCCCCTCCCTTGATAGTGTTGTTTGATGTAGCACCGGTTGATTAGTTGGGGCAGAGGAACAATTAGCAGTTCAGAAGTTTTTTTTACTTTGTCCTAGCACAAAACACAAATAAATACAGTGCATAAGCAACTTTTTGGTTGTTACACTCTTCGAGTTATATTAAAAGGTATTTTAAAAGGTGACCCCATCCCACAAATTATTTTGAAGCAAATATAAGTAACATACTAAGGGTATATTTTCTTTGGTTTACTTCTATTATATACTTATTTTGTGAAACATTTTAGTAAATGATACAGCTGTATTTATCCTCCTCTAACCTCCTGGAGTCCTCACAATGGCTAACAGCAGCGCAAAAGCACCGGCACCACTTTCACTGAAATTAAATTTACACTATATATTTATTTTGATTAACAATAATAAATCAAACATAAATAGTTTATTTTTTACCATTATATATTTTTTATAATTATCTCAGCGTTTTATTCTCGCCAGGGAATCTGTCTCAGAATACGTTTAAAAACTTCATTTTGTGTTTGCATTTAATGAACCAAGTAGTCTTGAGTAGCGTCAATTAAAAAAAAATAAAAAGTAGATTTACAGTTGCTTTTCAGTTTCACACGACTTTGCCTTGTCCGGGAGCTTTGCAGCCATTTCTAGGTTGTGTTATTCATGTACTGGAACTGCAATTAAAAAAATACACATTCTCATCGCTTGAGCTCAATGGCTGAATCTACTTGGAACTAGTAGAAGAGCTAGCTTTTCTACAGCTGGACAATCAGATAAACTGTCTCGCACTGCAGGAAAAAAAGAGGCGATAACGTACAAAGCACCAGCACAATATTGCAATAAAACTATCTCACATCTCATGGATTGATATTTTTTCTCTGACCGGTTCACGTGGCCTCCCTTAATTTGCTCAGACAGCAGCAGAGACTCACTGAAGGACTCATTTGGTTGCCAAAGTTGAACAGACCTGAGGCAGAGATGCAAAAACTAAATTGCTCTAAGGGGTAGATGTACTAAACTGGCTTAGTCGCAGTGCAAAGAAAGCGCAGTCTGCTTTCTCATTACAACAATTCACAAAGTATAAAAAATAAATGTTGATGAAGAGAGCCGCAATACTGCTAATTTAAATACAGCATTGTGAGAGTTCCACGGCATTATTAAGAATAAATAGCAGCACTGATGATTTGAAACTGGTCGTATTTGAAAAGTTGACAAAAGTTAAACAAAAGAGTGCTGTAATGCCCCGACACTGACAAGCATTGCAGCTGTTTAATAAATGGGCTACTACACTGTATGACTACTATGTACTTCAAATGTCACTCTAAGAACAATCAGTCCCTCTAAGAACTTTTTATAGTTCTTTGGCTTGTCCCCTACACAGGACTTTTTTGGTTCTTTACAGAATTCTAAATGAAAGTTCTCCAAACTTTACCTTCCAATCGAGGTATTTAAGAACCCAGATGAAAACTCTCCCTTAACAGATTTATTTTTGCCATAGGGAAAAAATCAAAGAGACTACTAATGTATTCGATTTTATACAATTTACAAGTATGGCTTATTTTAACAAAGTATTTGTTTCCTAGTGCTATTTTTACAGTGCAGGTATGAGTAAAACAGTTGAAAGAAATGAGAAAAGAGTTAAACAGTGAGGAGTCTGAACACTGAATGAATGAATTCTCTTATGAGAAGTGCATTTTATAACGTATAGAAGCAGTATTTTCCTGACCCTGGTCGTGGGAACCCCCCTGTCTGCCTGTCTGTGTTTCTGCTGGTTTTTGTTCCAACTGAGGAGCTGTTCTCAATTACTTCATTGAAAAACACTCAATTTGACTAAACAATTTGCTGACATTTTTAAAATAATTTTGCTGAATAAAAAGTTATTAAAAAGCTCTGATTATGCAAATTGTTTTCAATTAATGCTTCAATTAAGTCATTGAAAGCAGTTCCTTAGTTGGTACAAAAACCAGCAGAGACACAGACAGACAGACAGTGGGGTCCCCATGACCAGGGTTGAGAAACACTGTTTTAAGCTACTCAAGCAAACTGACTTGTAGTTTATGACATCACAGAAACCCTCAAAGGCATTCTTTTCCAGTAAGCCAATTAAATGAATAATAATAATAATAAGAGTAAATTATAAAATGCATTGAAATAGAGATTATATTGAGCGAATGGCATCTTCTCGCTGGTATACATTATAAACTACATTCAAATATAAAGTCACATGAAGTCAGACCCCAGGCAATTCTATGACAAACATCAGCCCGCTTCGTATACAGTATTTACATGATGAGATATGCAAACACAAAATTACGTTTTTAAACGTATTCCGAGACAGATTCCCTGGCGAGAATAAAACGCTGAGATAATTATAAAAAATATATAATGGTAAAAATAAACTATTTATGTTTGATTTATTATTTTTAATCAAAATAAATATATAGTGTAAATTTAATTTCAGTGAAAGTGGTGCAGGTGCTTTTGCGCTGCTGTTATCCATTGTGAGGACTCCAGGAGGTTAGAGGAGGATAAATACAGCTGTATCATTTACTAAAATGTTTCACAAAATAAGTATATAATAGAAGTAAACCAAAGAAAATATACCCTTAGTATGTTACTTATATTTGCTTCAAAATAATTTGTGGGATGGGGTCACCTTTTAAAATACCTTTTAATATAACTCGAAGAGTGTAACAACCAACAAGTTGCTTATGCACTGTATTTATTTGTGTTTTGTGCTAGGACAAAGAAAAAAAAACTTCTGAACTGCTAATTGTTCCTCTGCCCCCAACTAATCAACCGGTGCTACATCAAACAAAACTATCAAGGGAGGGGGGAGGGTGTGAAGAGGTCATTGCATTTTAGTAAATTAAATGGCTTCATCTACTTGGAACTAGTAGAAGAGCTAGCTTTTCTACAGCTGGACAATCAGATAAACTGTCTCGCACTGCAGGAAAAAAAGAGGCGATAACGTACAAAGCACCAGCACAATATTGCAATAAAACTATCTGACATCTCATGGATTGATATTTTTTCTCTGACCGGTTCACGTGGCCTCCCTTAATTTGCTCAGACAGCAGCAGAGACTCACTGAAGGACTCATTTGGTTGCCAAAGTTGAACAGACCTGAGGCAGAGATGCAAAAACTCAATTGCTCTTAGGGGTAGATGTACTAAACTGGCTTAGTCGCAGTGCAAAGAAAGCACAGTCTGCTTTCTCATTACAGCAATTCACAAAGTATAAAAAATAAATGTTGATGAAGAGAGCCGCAATACTACTAATTTAAATACAGCATTGTGAGAGTTCCACGGCATTATTAAGAATAAATAGCAGCACTGATGATTTGAAACCGGTCGTATTTGAAAAGTTGACAAAAATTAAACAAAAGAGTGCTGTAATGCCCCGACACTGACAAGCATTGCAGCTGTTTAATAAATCCTACAGATGTCAGGACTGCCCAGTCCCTGACCACATTCCGGCGCCTCCTTAAGACTCACCTCTTCAAACAGCACCTGTAGAACTCCTCTGTTGTATCCTGGGACACTATCACCCTTCATTTAAATATGCTTTATTTTGCTCTTATCTGCCCCCTATTTTATTGCATTTAATCCTGTACCTCAGAATATTTTAATCTGCCAAGTGTTTAATCTGAAGTATTTTGTACTTAATCATATCCTGATGTAACTATCACTATTTAATCATATCCTGATGTAACTTTCACTATTATCTGCTGTATTATTGAATTGTGGTTTGTCACACTTGAGAATTATTGTATTTCTTGTTCTTATTGTATGACTTATATTGTAACACTTGAATGTATTTGTATTTGCTTGCGATTGTAAGTCGCCCTGGATAAGGGCGTCTGCTAAGAAATAAATAAATAATAATAATAATAATAATAAATGGGCTACTACACTGTATGACTACTATGTACTTCAAATGTCACTCTAAGATCAATCAGTTCCTCTCAGAACTTTTTATAGTTCTTTGGCTTGTCCTCTACACAGGACTTTTTTGGTTCTTTCCAGAATTCTAAATGAAAGTTCTCCAAACTTTACCTTCCAATCGAGGTATTTAAGAACCCAGATGAAACCTCTCCCTTAACATATTTATTTTTGCCATAGGGAAAAAATCAAAAAGACTACTAATGTATTCGATTTTATACAATTTACAAGTATGGCTTATTTTAACAAAATATTTGTTTCCTAGTGCTATTTTTACAGTGCAGGTATGAGTAAAACAGTTGAAAGAAATGAGAAAAGAGTTAAACAGTGAGGAGTCTGAACACTGAATGAATGAATTCTCTGATGAGAAGTGCATTTTATAACGTATAGAAGCAGTATTTTCCTGACCCTGGTCGTGGGAACCCCCCTGTCTGCCTGTCTGTGTTTCTGCTGGTTTTTGTTCCAGCTGAGGAGCTGTTCTCAATTACTTCATTGAAAAACACTCCATTTGACTAAACGGTTTGCTTACATTTTTAAAATATTTTTTCTGAATAAAAAGTTATTAAAAAGCTCTGATTATGCAAATTGTTTTCAATTAATGCTTCAATTAAGTCATTGAAAGCAGTTCCTTAGTTGGTACAAAAACCAGCAGAGACACAGACAGACAGACAGTGGGGTCCCCATGACCAGGGTTGAGAAACACTGTTTTAAGCGACTCAAGCAAACGGACTTGTAGTTTATGACATCACAGAAACCCTCAAAGGAATTATTTTCCAGTAAGCCAATTAAATGAGTAATAATAAGAATAAGAGTAAATTATAAAATGCATTGAAATAGAGATTATATTGAGCGAATGGCATCTTCTCGCTGGTATACATTATAAACTACATTCAAATATAAAGTCACATGAAGTCAGACCCCAGGCAATTCTATGACAAACATCAGCCCGCTTCGCATACAGTATTTACATGATGAGATATGCTGGTGAGGTCACCTGTCTCATTGATGCAATGTTGCAGATATTTTGTCTTTTATGCAAATTCTTGCAAACAATTATGATAACAGAGTTCACTTCAGAGCCCCGTTCCTGTATAAATACGGTTGCTTCTCTGCTCTGACTTCACTGACTTGAACAGCCCGAGACCAGCAGACAAGATGAAGACTCTGGTGCTAATTTCCGCCCTGGCTTTCCTCTGCAGCTGTGAGTACAATCCTACCATCTCTTTCTATATTCTTTCAAAGAATTGCACATTGATCCAAGATGTTTCTGCAGGGTAACTCTGCTGCTGCTGTACCCTTGAGCAAGCAAGCAAGCAGGGACTTTACCTAGATTGCTCCAGTACCATCATGCGCTATTAATGGTACTATAATGCAACAGCCTACTGTAGCACCACCATGGGAATCCTACGGGACTTTATTTGATTTCTAAAAGTAGTTTCACAACCGTGGTATCTATAATGTAATCCAACACTGTACCATCATGTTCCTATTTCTTTTACTATGTAGTACTATTTCAATGCGGTTTCCATTCTAGTGTTTACTGTATAAAAACTACAGTTAATATGATATCTTTACCTATAGTTTTAGCACTATAGTAGTTTAGTATTGCTGTTTCTCTTCTCCAAAAGGCCTTTGATTAGTACTTTTGTGACTAGTGTGAGTGTGACCTGTAGGAATGTGTTGTCGAACTCTCCAGAACAGTGCTGTCAAGTTTTCTTGCTTTGTTTCAGCTGTGGAGACGTTTTTTTTTGTAGCTCCGAATAAGCTACCGAGCTATAATATAGCAGATTATTTTAGAGGCAAAAGAGAAGCTGGCAATGAACCCGCAGTGCTGCCTGAGGGAAGAGGTACGTCATTTAAAGTGTTTAAATCTACAGCAGACCTGCATTCCACACAGACCACAAATCTGTTGATTAAAGAGCTATACAAAATACTACTGCAGATATCCAGTTCCAGTTATGAGCAGGATCAGATAGGAGTGCTGGAAGTGCAGTAGAGGAGCAGCCGCTATACAAAATACTACTGCAGATATCCAGTTCCAGTTATGAGCAGGATCAGATAGGAGTGCTGGAAGTGCAGTAGAGGAGCAGCCGCTATACAAAATACTACTGCAGATATCCAGTTCCAGTTATGAGCAAGATCAGATAGGAGTGCTGGAAGTGCAGTAGAGGAGCAGCCGCTATACAAAATACTACTGCAGATATCCAGTTCCAGTTATGAGCAGGATCAGATAGGAGTGCTGGAAGTGCAGTAGAGGAGCAGCCGCTATACAAAATACTACTGCAGATATCCAGTTCCAGATATGAGCAGGATCAGATAGGAGTGCTAGAAGTGCAGTAGAGGAGCAGCCGCTATACAAAATACTACTGCAGATATCCAGTTCCAGATATGAGCAGGATCAGATAGGAGTGCTGGAAGTGCAGTAGAGGAGCAGCCGCTATACAAAATACTACTGCAGATATCCAGTTCCAGTGCAGTTGAATTCAAATACAGGATTTATATTCAGATCTAACTAGGAGCAATAGCAGGGAGCAGCAAGGCAGGAGGCAGATAAGTGGGAGTTAATGAACATGCAAGTTTGGGTGTCATGTAGTCCAGAGAGGTAGAGCTGTGAGGTTTCACAGGTGCTGTCTGAACAGGTGTATAATTTAAACTTTATTTTTTACATATTCAAACAAAGTGTTTAGTTTTTAAACACTTAATAGTGTTTAAATTGTAACCACTGCGCCGTGTTTAGAAAATAAGCATAAAGATGTTTTTATTGACTGTTATTACTGTGTGTGTGTGTGTGTGTGTGTGTGTGTGTCTGTGTGTCTGTGTGTGTGTGTCTGTGTGTGTGTGTGTGTGTCTGTGTGTGTGTGTGTGTGTGTGTGTGTCCGTGTGTGTGTGTGTGTCTGTGTGTGTGTGTGTGTCTCTGTGTGTCTGTGTGTGTGTGTGTGTCTGTCTGTGTGTGTGTCTCTGTGTGTGTGTGTGTCTGTGTGTGTGTGTCTGTGTCTGTGTGTGTGTGTGTGTCTCTGTGTGTGTGTGTGTGTGTGTGTGTGTGTGTGTGTGTGTGTGTGTGTGTGTGTCTGGCAAATTAACAAATAAGGTAAGAACATTTGAAATAAATAAACTTAAGAATTTTTGTTTTGTTTTGTTTAAGACTATCTTCGTTTGGTGGATTTTCCATTTTGAAAACACGAAAATAATTATAAAAAATATGCATATGAATTTGTAGTGCAGTTTTTCTCCACATAGCCCTCACAGCTCTTTGTATTTCTTTTCATCTGCGTCAAAAGGTCCCATTATCCTGATTCTTCCTCCAGTCGCACAGGGTGAAGGTACGTCTTTTAAAGTGTCCGGGTTTTTGTTCTTTTTTTTAAATGCAGTTCTCAGTCAACACATGTTGCTCCAGCTGTTTCAGTGACATCATCCCTGCAACTGTAACATTCTTCATTGTGAACATTTTGACAAACAGCAGCAACGTGGCTTCAGCGAGGCAGGCGACTCCATCAGTAGAAATGTAAATATTTTCTAGGAAGCGGGCAGATCCTTGTAACAGACTTGCCTGGGGTCTGACTTCATGTGACTTTGTATTTGAATGTAGTTTATAATGTTTACGTTTTTGCGTCTGCTAAGAAATAAATAATAATAATACAAGCCAGAAGAGGCCATTCGCTCCATATAATCTCCTCTACTTAAATGCATTTTATAATGTATCAGTGTTATTCTTCTATTTCAAGCTTGTGCTGTTTTTTTTTTCAGGAGAAGGCGCGCAGTAGAGGAGGAGAATCGCTCGCCTGTTTAAAAGCAGAGGCTTCTTGTTGGAACTGCAATTCCTCTAATGTAGTCTAGAAACAAATAAAACAGGAAACATCTTCCCTCTCTGTGTCTCTGCTTCTTATTCTGTGGAATTCAGCAGGGCTGGGGGCGGGGCCTGTTCCACTGGTTATGCACACAGACACACAGCACAGACACACTGACACACATACAGTACAGACACACAGCACAGACACACTGACACACATACAGCACAGACACACAGCACAGACACACTGACACACATACAGTACAGACACACAGCAGAGACACACTGACCCACATACAGTACAGACACACACCCAGTACAGACACACAGCACAGACACACTGACACACACACAGTACAGACACACAGCACAGACACACTGACACACATACAGTACAGACACACAGCACAGACACACTGACACACATACAGTACAGACACACAGCACAGACATACTGACACACACACAGCACAGACACACTGACACACATACAGTACAGACACACAGCACAGACACACTGACACACATACAGTACAGACACACAGCAGACACACTGACACACACACAATACACACACACAATACAGACAGTACAGACACATACACACACACAAAGACACACAATACACACACACACAGTACAGACACACAGACACGTCTATATTACTAAGTGGGAACTATGATTCTCCACCAACCAAGTGGGGGACCATAGATTCCCAACATTTCCATGAAGCGACACAGACATAGAAAATTATGTTTTAAGCTGTATATTGATAATATTTGTGCAAATATTTTTTAAATAAAAATCAGCCAAGTGGGGACTTGTACCACATCTACCCTATAAAGGGGACCTGCCCAGACTGCAGTGGGACTGTGTCTGAGCCTGCAGCCACTCAGAGCCCTGCTCTTCACACCCATTGGGTTTCTTACAATTAGCATTTAGCAGGTTTAAAGTCCTGCATTCTAGATAACTATCCTTGGAACTGATTAGAACATTTACAAATGGCAGTTTCTTAAGGGTTTTTTTTGTAATTGTTCAATTGTAGCTAGAAGATTATTTCTAAGATTTTAATCATACTAAATATCTGAATGTGTACCAAATATTCTTATAATTTTTAATAAATAAATGATAATTATTACTATAAATATACAGTATAATTTTTAAATATATTAATAGAATTATGTCCCAATATACAAAATAACATAATCAAATGTATAAATAGCATTTACAAAATCGTGCGTCATTCTGTCCTATCCATGTGGGAACTCCATTCCAATCTACAAAGAATTATGAACCCAATAAGGCATGGAACTAACACTACTATCACAAAATCATTATTTCTCTAATTAGCAGCTTTCCTTTATTAATTAACAAGGCTGATTAACACAATATGTATACACACACTGGTGTGTGAGAGTTGCTCTGCACCATCTAAGTGGGGACTCGCGTCGTTCTGTACCATCTAAGTGGGGACTCGCGTCGTTCTGTACCATCTAAGTGGGGACTCGCGTCGTTCTGTACCATCTAAGTGGGGACTCGCGTCGTTCTGTACCATCTAAGTGGGGACTCGCGTCGTTCTGTACCATCTAAGTGGGGACTCGCGTCGTTCTGTACCATCTAAGTGGGGACTCGCGTCGTTCTGTACCATCTAAGTGGGGACTCGCGTCGTTCTGCACCATCTAAGTGGGGACTCGCGTCGTTCTGTACCATCTAAGTGGGGACTCGCGTCGTTCTGCACCATCTAAGTGGGGACTCGCGTCGTTCTGTACCATCTAAGTGGGGACTCGCGTCGTTCTGTACCATCTAAGTGGGGACTCGCGTCGTTCTGCACCATCTAAGTGGGGACTCGCGTCGTTCTGTACCATCTAAGTGGGGACTCGCGTCGTTCTGCACCATCTAAGTGGGGACTCGCGTCGTTCTGTACCATCTAAGTGGGGACTCGCGTCGTTCTGTATCATCTAAGTGGGGACTCGCGTCGTTCTGTACCATCTAAGTGGGGACTATATTGTAAGTATATAAAGGTTTCTGAATCTGCCAGCAACTCGCAGACAACTCGCAGGCGTCCGGCCTCCACAGGAGTTGCTGATGCGCGGTGAGACAAGGATTACCCTGCCGAACTAAGCCCTCCCAACCCAGACGGCGCTCGGCTAATTGTGCGCCACCCTCTCGCGACTCCCGGCCACGGTTGGATATAACATAGCCTGGATTTGAACCAGCGATCTCCAGGGGCCGGTCTTTCAAAATTTTTAATCCAGACAAAATGAATCTGGATTTTGTAATGGACATCTTTTCAAAGCTTTTACGCCAGTCTTTAATTAACTCCTATTTATTTTAAAGAGGTAAACCACCTGTTCATTTTACAAAACTAGAACCACACAGCTGAGTAATACACTGTATTTCAAGCCCTCTTCAGCGCTCTCAGTGTGTTTAGTTTTTCATGTTGTAACATTAACATGATGTCTTGTCCTTTTTTAAATCAATAGCAGTTAATTAAAGGCTGGAGGAAGCGCTTTGATAAGGCGTCCCCTCGAGTCTCACAGAGCAGCGCACTCCTTGGCGTGTCTCATTGCTGGTGACTCTTCTGCTGCTGTGGACGCGGCTCTGTTGCCTGGTTTAGTTCGCAGCGCAGTCTGAGGAAGAGTCTAAATCTGTGCCGCTGGACAGCAGGGAGGAATACTGTCCTGGATAAAGAATAGGAGACAAGAATACAGTTTAAGAGAAACTAAATAAAAGCATGGGGTAGAAATAGCAGAGGTTACTGCCTGGAAGTTTACTCGTAAAGAATCACCTTTCTGCGACCCTGTGCTGTATTTACCAAAAACAAGTTCACACGCCCTGAACCTGCAAGACTAGCGAAGAGAAAGCTATGAAACTGCGAGCATGCCTGCGCCATTGTGGATCTGTTTGTGACAACGACGCTCAACTTGAATTAACCTGATATACTTCTAAAAAAACATTATCAGGGGTATCGCGTTAGTGTTTGAACATCTCATTCGGAAGAAGAGGACGGGAAATATCAATATAATTACACGAAACACAGATTATATATCTGCGTGAAACTCGCTGCATCGACGCTGCTGCCGCCTGATAGAGAAAGGACTATACCAACTCCGGCATGGGGGAGGGGTTACCTGAATTTAAATTGTATTCACTGGGAAAAATATAGAGCTACAAACAGCTCGATTATGATGTTAAAATTGAAAGTCATGTTCATTTTTTATTAAAAGATCCCCGGTATCACGATTCCCTTTGCGGTTCATATTAGATGAATTGTTAAACCGCGCTGATCGGTTTGTATTTTGTGATTGGTATATTCCTCGTCCTGTGGGAGACAGACCCGTTCAGACACTGAGGGAGAGCAGAGAGGAGGTGAGAGAGTCTGCATGGAGCTCTACAATGTGTTTATAAACTACAGAGCGCTGTTATATTGTATTATTTTGAAAGGTCCGGGTTGTAGTGTGGTAGGAGCGCGTTGTTTTATCCGTTCAGACACTGAGGGAGAGCAGAGAGGAGGTGAGAGAGTCTGCATGGAGCTCTACAATGTGTTTATAAACTACAGAGCGCTGTTATATTGTATTATTTTGAAAGGTCCGGGTTGTAGTGTGGTAGGAGCGCGTTGTTTTATCCGTTCAGACACTGAGGGAGAGCAGAGAGGAGGTGAGAGAGTCTGCATGGAGCTCTACAATGTGTTTATAAACTACAGAGCGCTGTTATATTGTATTATTTTGAAAGGTCCGGGTTGTAGTGTGGTAGGAGCGCGTTGTTTTATCCGTTCAGACACTGAGGGAGAGCAGAGAGGAGGTGAGAGAGTCTGCATGGAGCTCTACAATGTGTTTATAAACTACAGAGCGCTGTTATATTGTATTATTTTGAAAGGTCCGGGTTGTAGTGTGGTAGGAGCGCGTTGTTTTATCCGTTCAGACACTGAGGGAGAGCAGAGAGGAGGTGAGAGAGTCTGCATGGAGCTCTACAATGTGTTTATAAACTACAGAGCGCTGTTATATTGTATTATTTTGAAAGGTCCGGGTTGTAGTGTGGTAGGAGCGCGTTGTTTTATCCGTTCAGACACTGAGGGAGAGCAGAGAGGAGGTGAGAGAGTCTGCATGGAGCTCTACAATGTGTTTATAAACTACAGAGCGCTGTTATATTGTATTATTTTGAAAGGTCCGGGTTGTAGTGTGGTAGGAGCGCGTTGTTTTATCCGTTCAGACACTGAGGGAGAGCAGAGAGGAGGTGAGAGAGTCTGCATGGAGCTCTACAATGTGTTTATAAACTACAGAGCGCTGTTATATTGTATTATTTTGAAAGGTCCGGGTTGTAGTGTGGTAGGAGCGCGTTGTTTTATCCGTTCAGACACTGAGGGAGAGCAGAGAGGAGGTGAGAGAGTCTGCATGGAGCTCTACAATGTGTTTATAAACTACAGAGCGCTGTTATATTGTATTATTTTGAAAGGTCCGGGTTGTAGTGTGGTAGGAGCGCGTTGTTTTATCCGTTCAGACACTGAGGGAGAGCAGAGAGGAGGTGAGAGAGTCTGCATGGAGCTCTACAATGTGTTTGTAAACTACAGAGCGCTGTTATATTGTATTATTTTGAAAGGTCCGGGTTGTAGTGTGGTAGGAGCGCGTTGTTTTATCCGTTCAGACACTGAGGGAGAGCAGAGAGGAGGTGAGAGAGTCTGCATGGAGCTCTACAATGTGTTTATAAACTACAGAGCGCTGTTATATTGTATTATTTTGAAAGGTCCGGGTTGTAGTGTGGTAGGAGCGCGTTATTTTATCCGTTCAGACACTGAGGGAGAGCAGAGAGGAGGTGAGAGAGTCTGCATGGAGCTCTACAATGTGTTTATAAACTACAGAGCGCTGTTATATTGTATTATTTTGAAAGGTCCGGGTTGTAGTGTGGTAGGAGCGCGTTGTTTTATCCGTTCAGACACTGAGGGAGAGCAGAGAGGAGGTGAGAGAGTCTGCATGGAGCTCTACAATGTGTTTATAAACTACAGAGCGCTGTTATATTGTATTATTTTGAAAGGTCCGGGTTGTAGTGTGGTAGGAGCGCGTTGTTTTATCCGTTCAGACACTGAGGGAGAGCAGAGAGGAGGTGAGAGAGTCTGCATGGAGCTCTACAGTGTGTTTATAAACTACAGAGCGCTGTTATATTGTATTATTTTGAAAGGTCCGGGTTGTAGTGTGCTAGGAGCGCGTTGTTTTATCCGTTCAGACACTGAGGGAGAGCAGAGAGGAGGTGAGAGAGTCTGCATGGAGCTCTACAATGTGTTTATAAACTACACAGCGCTGTTATATTGTATTATTTTGAAAGGTCCGGGTTGTAGTGTGGTAGGAGCGCGTTGTTTTATCCGTTCAGACACTGAGGGAGAGCAGAGAGGAGGTGAGAGAGTCTGCATGGAGCTCTACAATGTGTTTATAAACTACAGAGCGCTGTTATATTGTATTATTTTGAAAGGTCCGGGTTGTAGTGTGGTAGGAGCGCGTTGTTTTATCCGTTCAGACACTGAGGGAGAGCAGAGAGGAGGTGAGAGAGTCTGCATGGAGCTCTACAATGTGTTTATAAACTACAGAGCGCTGTTATATTGTATTATTTTGAAAGGTCCGGGTTGTAGTGTGGTAGGAGCGCGTTGTTTTATCCGTTCAGACACTGAGGGAGAGCAGAGAGGAGGTGAGAGAGTCTGCATGGAGCTCTACAATGTGTTTATAAACTACAGAGCGCTGTTATATTGTATTATTTTGAAAGGTCCGGGTTGTAGTGTGGTAGGAGCGCGTTGTTTTATCCGTTCAGACACTGAGGGAGAGCAGAGAGGAGGTGAGAGAGTCTGCATGGAGCTCTACAATGTGTTTATAAACTACAGAGCGCTGTTATATTGTATTATTTTGAAAGGTCCGGGTTGTAGTGTGGTAGGAGCGCGTTGTTTTATCCGTTCAGACACTGAGGGAGAGCAGAGAGGAGGTGAGAGAGTCTGCATGGAGCTCTACAATGTGTTTATAAACTACAGAGCGCTGTTATATTGTATTATTTTGAAAGGTCCGGGTTGTAGTGTGGTAGGAGCGCGTTGTTTTATCCGTTCAGACACTGAGGGAGAGCAGAGAGGAGGTGAGAGAGTCTGCATGGAGCTCTACAATGTGTTTATAAACTACAGAGCGCTGTTATATTGTATTATTTTGAAAGGTCCGGGTTGTAGTGTGGTAGGAGCGCGTTGTTTTATCCGTTCAGACACTGAGGGAGAGCAGAGAGGAGGTGAGAGAGTCTGCATGGAGCTCTACAATGTGTTTATAAACTACAGAGCGCTGTTATATTGTATTATTTTGAAAGGTCCGGGTTGTAGTGTGGTAGGAGCGCGTTGTTTTATCCGTTCAGACACTGAGGGAGAGCAGAGAGGAGGTGAGAGAGTCTGCATGGAGCTCTACAATGTGTTTATAAACTACAGAGCGCTGTTATATTGTATTATTTTGAAAGGTCCGGGTTGTAGTGTGGTAGGAGCGCGTTGTTTTATCCGTTCAGACACTGAGGGAGAGCAGTGAGGAGGTGAGAGAGTCTGCATGGAGCTCTACAATGTGTTTATAAACTACAGAGCGCTGTTATATTGTATTATTTTGAAAGGTCCGGGTTGTAGTGTGGTAGGAGCGCGTTGTTTTATCCGTTCAGACACTGAGGGAGAGCAGAGAGGAGGTGAGAGAGTCTGCATGGAGCTCTACAATGTGTTTATAAACTACAGAGCGCTGTTATATTGTATTATTTTGAAAGGTCCGGGTTGTAGTGTGGTAGGAGCGCGTTGTTTTATCCGTTCAGACACTGAGGGAGAGCAGAGAGGAGGTGAGAGAGTCTGCATGGAGCTCTACAATGTGTTTATAAACTACAGAGCGCTGTTATATTGTATTATTTTGAAAGGTCCGGGTTGTAGTGTGGTAGGAGCGCGTTGTTTTATCCGTTCAGACACTGAGGGAGAGCAGAGAGGAGGTGAGAGAGTCTGCATGGAGCTCTACAATGTGTTTATAAACTACAGAGCGCTGTTATATTGTATTATTTTGAAAGGTCCGGGTTGTAGTGTGGTAGGAGCGCGTTGTTTTATCCGTTCAGACACTGAGGGAGAGCAGAGAGGAGGTGAGAGAGTCTGCATGGAGCTCTACAATGTGTTTATAAACTACAGAGCGCTGTTATATTGTATTATTTTGAAAGGTCCGGGTTGTAGTGTGGTAGGAGCGCGTTGTTTTATCCGTTCAGACACTGAGGGAGAGCAGAGAGGAGGTGAGAGAGTCTGCATGGAGCTCTACAATGTGTTTATAAACTACAGAGCGCTGTTATATTGTATTATTTTGAAAGGTCCGGGTTGTAGTGTGGTAGGAGCGCGTTGTTTTATCCGTTCAGACACTGAGGGAGAGCAGAGAGGAGGTGAGAGAGTCTGCATGGAGCTCTACAATGTGTTTATAAACTACAGAGCGCTGTTATATTGTATTATTTTGAAAGGTCCGGGTTGTAGTGTGGTAGGAGCGCGTTGTTTTATCCGTTCAGACACTGAGGGAGAGCAGAGAGGAGGTGAGAGAGTCTGCATGGAGCTCTACAGTGTGTTTATAAACTACAGAGCGCTGTTATATTGTATTATTTTGAAAGGTCCGGGTTGTAGTGTGGTAGGAGCGCGTTGTTTTATCCGTTCAGACACTGAGGGAGAGCAGAGAGGAGGTGAGAGAGTCTGCATGGAGCTCTACAATGTGTTTATAAACTACAGAGCGCTGTTATATTGTATTATTTTGAAAGGTCCGGGTTGTAGTGTGGTAGGAGCGCGTTGTTTTATCCGTTCAGACACTGAGGGAGAGCAGAGAGGAGGTGAGAGAGTCTGCATGGAGCTCTACAATGTGTTTATAAACTACAGAGCGCTGTTATATTGTATTATTTTGAAAGGTCCGGGTTGTAGTGTGGTAGGAGCGCGTTGTTTTATCCGTTCAGACACTGAGGGAGAGCAGAGAGGAGGTGAGAGAGTCTGCATGGAGCTCTACAATGTGTTTATAAACTACAGAGCGCTGTTATATTGTATTATTTTGAAAGGTCCGGGTTGTAGTGTGGTAGGAGCGCGTTGTTTTATCCGTTCAGACACTGAGGGAGAGCAGAGAGGAGGTGAGAGAGTCTGCATGGAGCTCTACAATGTGTTTATAAACTACAGAGCGCTGTTATATTGTATTATTTTGAAAGGTCCGGGTTGTAGTGTGGTAGGAGCGCGTTGTTTTATCCGTTCAGACACTGAGGGAGAGCAGAGAGGAGGTGAGAGAGTCTGCATGGAGCTCTACAATGTGTTTATAAACTACAGAGCGCTGTTATATTGTATTATTTTGAAAGGTCCGGGTTGTAGTGTGGTAGGAGCGCGTTGTTTTATCCGTTCAGACACTGAGGGAGAGCAGAGAGGAGGTGAGAGAGTCTGCATGGAGCTCTACAATGTGTTTATAAACTACAGAGCGCTGTTATATTGTATTATTTTGAAAGGTCCGGGTTGTAGTGTGGTAGGAGCGCGTTGTTTTATCCGTTCAGACACTGAGGGAGAGCAGAGAGGAGGTGAGAGAGTCTGCATGGAGCTCTACAATGTGTTTATAAACTACAGAGCGCTGTTATATTGTATTATTTTGAAAGGTCCGGGTTGTAGTGTGGTAGGAGCGCGTTGTTTTATCCGTTCAGACACTGAAGGAGAGCAGAGAGGAGGTGAGAGAGTCTGCATGGAGCTCTACAATGTGTTTATAAACTACAGAGCGCTGTTATATTGTATTATTTTGAAAGGTCCGGGTTGTAGTGTGGTAGGAGCGCGTTGTTTTTGTGTGTGTGTGTGTTGTATTTGTGAAGCGGCGTGTTTGTTTTTATTCATATCTCCTCAGTTGCAGTCTCCGTGCCGCGGGCTCAGCGCTGAAAAACTGAGCTTGAAAGCGGGTAAATATTGTGTTTGGCGATCTGGGTATTTTTTTTGTCGTAGATGTTTATTTTCTATTCCTGAGACAGTGTGGAAGTTAGAGCCTAGATCTAATCGGAAATCAGAAGCGGGGATCGGGAATTTTTAAAATAATTATTATTTCAGTGATTGCAGAGTGTGTTCAAGTGTACCGTAATGATTGTAACAGGAGCGCTTTCCTAAACGTCAATACTGTGCGGATCCCATTGGTTTACACTTACCTGAACACGCATGGGAAACTGGCTTCATATCCTTTTTAATATGTTTGAAATCATTTTTAAATATACTTTCAATTTAATGTATCTTTGTTTCCTTTAGCCTACTAGTTTTATTCTACTGCTGTCATTTAAAACATTGAGGGAGACCTCAATTCCAAACTCGTGCTGTGGAGCGTCACACAGTGTTTTTAATATTGCTTCGTGAAAGAAACACGTTTTTGTGCTAAGCACATATTTTTATTTCCATACATGCAGGGCATGAAGTTAAGGTCATGAAGAGCAAGGCAATGTGGGGGTATTTTCCCCCCCTCCCTCCCAAGGGCAAGGGCAAGGCAATTTTAGGGGTCAAAAAGGCAAAATATCAGTCCATCCCAAGGCACCAAGGCGATTTCATACTCCTTCATAAAACACCAACAAATAAATACAGAGAGCCTTTTATGTTGATCAATTGTTAATTCAAACAAACACAAATCAGCGTTTTCTGAGTGATTCACAGCCTAATTGTTATACAAATAAAATATTATTATTTATTATTATTTATTTCTTAGCAGACGCCCTTATCCAGGGCGACTTACAATCGTAAAATACAGGTCACTTGTCCATTGTAAAAATAAAATGGTATAAAAATCCAATTTAAAACACAACAAACTTTCCTGATTGAAAAAATACAACAGGTACTTTTGGTAAAAAAAAAAATAGTCCAGATATTTTTACTAAACTCGGTCACACACCACTGACTAACACATAGATTAGATTAGACTATTAGGTTTTCAGTCAAACTGGCTGAAGACTTGCCCATGGCTGGAGTTTAATATCGATAGTGGTCAAATGAGTTGGTTGGTCTGCAGTGTAGTTTGCTAACCGCTGTTACAAACCCTGTTCAAACAACGCAACTTTGGGAAGAAAAAAAAAATCGAAATAAACTTGGCCAGGCAATGGAGAGTGCTCTGCATCACAATGATGAACAGCTGGAGGTACACAATGGAGAGTGCTCTGCATCACAATGATGAACAGCTGGAGGTACACAATGGAGAGTGCTCTGCATCACAATGATGAACAGCTGGAGGTACACAATGGTACATGTTTACATTTGAGAGGCTTTTATATAGCTTCACAGTTCTGGAAATTTACAGTTGCAAAGGATTTTCACTTTTGTTATGGTGTATTGCAGGACACTCGATTCAGAGGGAGAAAAGCTGTGCTGTTTTTAAGCACACACATTCTAACCCCTTTCATGAAAGCACACGTTTACTAGTTAAAAAACAGATAAGGTAGTGAGAATGTATTACTCACAAATAAACGAAAACAAATGGATCCACGTCTCAAGATTGTGTTTTGTTCACTATTATGTTATCTCTCCTACTCGTTTCATAACACAGGGAGCTGCTGCTTGAACCATGGCAGAGCTACTGGCTCAATTTTTTTTTCATGTAAGAATTTGAGCAAAACTAATAATTATCTACCTACTGTGTGTTCATTTTTAGCGTTGGTGTTTTGGGGGGAATAACACCAAATTACAAAACAGCAACTGAAATTGAAATGTCTATAAACTAGAAATTACAAGCAACTTGAGGGCTTCAAAGGCATTGTTGTTCCTATCTGTGTTTCATAGTAACCATGACCCTACCTGCACTCTCTAAACAGTTATAAGCCATCTTTGCATTTGACTTTAAGGAGAGGTCAAATGTGAGTCAGAGATGTTTTTGATAGAGCATATGTGGGTTTTTATGTGTTCCAAAATAACCATGACCCTATCTGCGCCTTCTAAGGAGTTATAGGCTAGTTTTTCATTTGACCTTATGGAGAGGTCAAAGGTCACAGTCAAAGACATTTTTTGATGGAGCATGTATGGGTTCTTGTATGTGTTGCAAGTTTTGCGTTTGAGATTTTGCAGGGTAATATGTGCAAATATGTGCAATTTGACCATAGCTGAAATTTGATTGGCTCACAGCAGCCATGTTTTTTTTTTAATGTAGCGAGTTGCTTTGCACAACCTTGATAGACAACCTCAGGGAAAAAGTCGTTTGAATATTTCTGACAAATCCAATATGGCTGCCAGACCATGTGACCAATCGACTTGTGTTGAACAAATCTAAATATAGGCCATAAGGGTAGTATGTGCCCCAAGTTTCACATCTGTACCATAAGAGGTTTTGGAGAAGATTTTTTTAAATTGGCCAATATTCACGAAAGATCCAATATGGCTGCCAAACCATGTGACCTATGACTTTGTTTTCTCTCTGACGCAATTACCCAAAGGCCTCTACCGGCACTCTATGAAGATTGACGAGTCTACAACATTGTACCTTAAATCAATACTGCAATATGTGCAAATTGGCCATAGCTGAAATTTGATTGGCTCATGACTGCCATGTTTTTCTATGTAGCGACTTGCTTGTAACAAAATGAATACTACAACCAATAGTAGAAGGGCAATTCCAGGATAAAGTGGCCATGGCCATGAAAACAACAAGCTGCATTTATCCAAAACGTATCTTCCTGTATTTTTACTAAAGGGTGTATATATGTGCATGCGGTATTGTTGTTGTTCAGTTTGTGCCTTTTCTTCACTTTACAGACATTTAAAGTTACTTAAAAAAAAAACACATTCTGAAGTCTGACTTCCATTCATTTTAGGTATCAATGGTAGGATACATGTTTTAGTCACACATTTGTAAATATGTCACATTTTGACTCTATGGGAATGTAATACCAAGTTACTAATATTATTTTTTCTTGGGATAAACTAAAATATTTTACAGTGATTCAAAATAATGGTGTTTAAATAAAACCAAATGTCACATCCATAACATTTCCTTGGTAGAGTTTTTGTAAAAGTTGGCGCTCATTTTAATGGGGATTAAAGTGTTTTCTGTCATCTGCTGATTTTACATTTTTCTGTTCATGTTAACACTCCTCCTTAGCATGTATAGTGTACATGTGCTGAAAGCATGTGTACACTACACGCAAGGGTTACTTTGAAATGTTCTGTAATTTTCATTGATTTAAGATCGCCCAAATACAGGTACCTTTAAACTGCAGTGACATCATGTTAGTTCAATCACTTCATTCAAAGCACTTGGATTTCACTTTGCATTTTGCATCGTGTTTTATAATAATTCAGGACGCACTTTAAGAATTTTTATTTTTTCTGTGCCAGTTTACGTGTTTTTAGTTAATAATAGGGGTGCTCTGATAATTGGTAGCCTACAGGCATGGCACCGATATAAGGAAAAAAAACACAATTGGCTATCGGCAGACATGATTGAATTTCTTCTAGCACAGAATTTAATGTTTGGTAATGCAATAACACTGACACACTCATTTTCCCAGTGCTGTGTAATGTTTGATCATCCTGCAGTATATAAATCTTAAGAGTGGTGTTTGGATTTTTTTTTTAATATCTGAAGACAACAATAGGATAGCGAGTTGTGTGCAGCAGAACAGACTTGATGCTGCATTAAATCCAACGATGAACTGCGAGTTGAATATTATTCTGATGCTCATTTTTTTTTTTAAATAGGTTGAATCCTAAATAACATTGAAGGTTTAAAATTATTATTATTGTTATTTGTAATCGTGTATCTTGCTCAATCTCATTGGGTGCGGGTGTATTTGGAGGCATTTTGAAGCTGTAATTGATTACGGTGCCTTCTTGTTTAGTAACAAATTCAAGTTTGACTGAATTATGTAAGCAGATATTTTCATGAGATCTTTTTGTTTTTGATTAAGTGAACAGTTGAAGCTGTGCTGCATTTTTAAGCACTGTGTGCTTACAATAAGAATGTAATGACTGCTGTTGTAGTTGTCTTTTATTATTTGCTGTTTGAGCCCGGCGAGAGAGCCGGTCTTGTAATCTGTAGTCGTGGGGATGGGGTTAAAACCCCTTCCCCTTAACTCTCATGGGAATGTGGCTGGAGCCTTCATAAGGTCATTTATTGATAGGTAATTAAGGCTCCAGCCACGAATATAAAAGACCTACTCTTGGCTCGGAGGGGGTTGGATGTTCGGAGGAGGAACGAGGGCGAGAGGAGCGAGAGAGAATTAAAAAAACAAACATATACAGGATCAGTGAAGGCATTTGCCCGGCCTGACCTGTGTTGGCAGAAGCACCCTACCTGCTTCTGGCCTGACGTCGTCACACACGCCATCCTGTCACAGGAGGTGATTGATTTATTTTTATTTCCCCAGTAAGCAGTGTGAGCTGGTGAAAGTGGCAAGTCCTATTTTACAGCTATTTTACTTTCATTAGTTACACTATCATCTCACTTCATTCTCCCATCATCTCCCCTTTCTCCACCTCACAGCTGGCTCAGTCTCATTTTGAGGGTGCATCTTCATTGATAAACTTTCCGCCTGCCTTGTTTTATGCTATAGGCAGGCAGCTGTAAGGAGTGAAACCACTGGGACTAAAATATAGCAGCAGCATCACTACGGCACTTCATGACTGTCAGGACATTCTTATCAACGCTGATTTTTTTGCCATAAAACGTCTGCTGTAAATAAAGTAATTTTTGTAGTAGAGGGGGAAAAAGAAGAAAGAGACGAGTCTTCTACTAAAAATAACACATCTGCAATAATTGTAATCTTGATGGCATGCAGAAAATACCTTAACAGATGTGGCAAAGAATTAACAAAGTTAAGTGAAACAACATAAGTTGAGATTTTTTGTGCATTTTCATATTAACATTAAACTGCATGAATTTCACTTTGCATGTCCTGCTTAAAGGGTACATAGGGACCTTTTTACTTTATTTATTTTTTACATTTTGACCACTTTTTTAAACTTTTAAATTGCATTCCCTGCCTCAAGATAGCTTCCCATGTACTTGCATGGACCTTTCAGAACTACATTTCCCATCATCCTCCTGCTCACATATGTAACTGAGATGGATTTACCGGTGAGCAGGAGCATGATGGGAAATGTAGTTCTGAGAGGTCCATGTGGATACATACACACACCTTACGTAAACAGTTGTAACAACACATGGGAACATGAAACACAATCAAATTAAAAAGGTCCTTATGTACCCTTTAACATCAGTAGAAGTTTTCTGTTATGAACCCCTGATTATTAATATTATTATGGTTCTTGTGTTTAGACACTAATCAGCTTTTGTTTAAAGAGTGCAAACGTGTTTTGCAGTGGTGTATTTGCAAGTAACATTAATATCTCAAATCTGTCTTATTTCAATTTTGACAAATGAAAAATGTTGGATTAACTGGGTCAACGTGAACTAGACTAGTATTCACATACAGTTAAACATCGCAAATCTGAGCATCAATAAATTGGGCGGCAGTGTGGAGTAGTGGTTAGGGGCTCTGGACTCTTGTCCGGAGGGTCGTAAATTCAATCCCCAGTTGGGGACACTGCTGCTGTACCCTTGAGCAAGGTACTTTACCTAGATTGCACCAGTAAAAACCCAACTGTATAAATGGGTAATTGTATGTAAAAATAATGTGATATCTTGTAACAACTGTAAGTCGCCCTGGATAAGGGCGTCTGCTAAGAAATAAATAATAATATTAATAATTTCCCAGCACGGTACTGGCACTGCAGAACACTGACTGCCGATCTGAATCAAAGCATTCTGCAAAACACGCCCGCAGCAGGCAGAACTAACTTTGTTGCTGGTATTTAATAAATTGTTCCTGTTTTCGAAGATGCTGCTCCTCTAGGCGTTTGGATTGCGATGTTTTACTGTGTTCTATAGTTTAATGTGTATCTTTTTGTAAATAGTCCCAACATTTCATTTCAACCTTGTGGGATAAGCCATTACAAAGAAACATTTTCAAGAATAATGTCTACATAGAAGCGTGTTACTGAGTTCTGAAAATGTGCTCACATTGCTTTCATTTCCTACAAAGAGTGAAAGCGCTATTGTAATATTTCTGTAAGTTTCAGTAGTTGGACGTGTACAAAAGTAGCTGACAGCAGTTACATGGACATTAAAATCATGATATAATAATACATTGTATTGCTCGGGAACTTACAAATAAATGACCTTCCTGCTTGAAAAATCATACTGTTGGATGGGAAAATGTTTATTTGCATGTAAATCATTATATTATGTGAGGAAGTTTTAGGTTACCAATAATCGGTATAATAATTAATAGTAGAAGATGCTGAACTGGAAATGCTGCCAATCCCTCTGAGTAGATTTTCTACGGAAGGTTCCCAGCCTAGAATAAAGAAAAGGAGACTCTCACTCTCTAAACTAGGAGGGCTATCCTTGCCTGCTCTTGAGAAATGTTATTTAGCTGCAAGGCTATATTCGGTGCAATACCGGATTTTCAAAAATGTTAATGCTGGATGTACCCACATGAAACCATTTGGAAAACAATCTATTTACTCCTAACTGGTGCCAAAAAAGAGCCTCTAGAAATCATTCATATATGAACGATGATGTCATGGTGATGGTAGACGCCCATTTTAAGCCTTTTAAACAACCATTGGTTGCTTACCAAATGACTGACATCTCCAAAGGCTCCAAACAAAAGTAAAGTTCGATAGACAGAAAGCTAGATGAGTGAGTTGTTGTTTTTTCTTTTTTTTGTCTGTCAGGAGATTCGGTGATCACAAGTACAAGCTTACCAGAAATCATACTAAATCATCCAAAATGTTTATAAACCCAAAGATAAATCGACAAAATTTTAACTGTAGTGAAATATTCATAGGATAAACATCAGAGATGACTGTCCAATCGAAATGCATGTCAGTAAAGCCCCAGGCCATTAGAAATACCTTTTATTATGAGGTGCAGCATTTCAGTATCTTAGGTTTCGGTAGTACGCACCCGTCAAACAATTTGGTGAAAATGATTCTGATACACAAGCTGAAAGTCACGTTCTGTCAGTCAGACCTCAAGCAAGTAGAATGTTCACCGGAGCGGAAGGGTTAAAAGCAGCAAGAGATGGTTCCTCCCTCCCGCGTCAGCGCAGGGGTGGTAGCGGTGAGCTGAGCATAATAAAATAATTGGCCATTCCAAATTAATAATAAAAATAATTGGCAACGACCAAATTTATTTTTTTTAAAAAAAGACGTAAAGCACAGGTCTATAGTCGTTTTTTCTCTGGAAAAAGCAGAGAAAATCATTCAATGGCTGAGTGAGACCGTTAGAAGCTGAGAAAAAGGGGCGGATCTGAGCAGTACACATAGCCCCGGCACCACAGAGATAACATCCAGCGCTCAAAGAATATCACGGACATTTGCAGAGCTTTTTGAGATCTTATAATAATAAAATAATGGCTTGGATCGCATTATTGAGGAGTTTGGTGATAAAACGAGTGATCAGGAGATGGTTTATCGGTATGCACGACTATGAAGAGGTATGTGAAAAATAAAGCAAACAAGGGGTGGGGCGGGGCTGGAGATGCAGTACTGAGTGTCCTGTTGATATGCAGTGCCTTTTAAACCTGTTTTACTGTGAAAAAATACTTTTAAGCAGCGCGTCTAAAATAAACTGCGTGTGTGAAAATAAATTGGACCTGACACGCCTGAGACACACTGAATAAATGGACCGCAAAGGGTTAAACACTTCTGTGTTCTGGCAGGGGTAATGTCTTCAGCAAGGGCTGGTCGATATGATGTTATTGGGCACACTCTGCAGTTCAGGGGGTATGCGCATGCATACGGGGCCACAGCCAGCCTAGGTCTGTGCTCAAGCATAAACGGGGGCTCAAATGAGAAGAATCTTTGAATCTGATCAAACCTAAGCCAGTTCAGATCTGAGTTATAAGTGTAAACACACCAATAGAGAACTGATCATAATACTTCATTTCATTTCTGTTTTCAGGACTGCCCTATCTTGGTGAAAGCCAAGGAACAAAGATGGAGTCTGTTTACATTAAACAGGAGGTGGTTCAGGAATTGGTACCTATCTGCATTAAACAGGAGATGCCTGAACTGGAGCCTGTCCACATTAAAGAAGAGACTGAACTAGAGCCTGTCCACATTAAAGAGGAAGAGACTGAACTGGAGCCTGTCCACATTAAAGAAGAGACTGAACTGGAGCCTCTCTACATTGAAGAGGAGCCTATTGGCTTGTTGCTTAAGGGTTCAGAAAACATATCCCGGCCAAAGATATCACATCAATGTAGTGGATATGGGAAGAGCTTTAGTCAGTCAGGAACCCTAAAAACACACCAGCGAATTCACACTGGAGAGAAGCCATATCACTGTTTTGAATGTGGGGTGAGCTTCACTGTGTCAGGAAGCCTAAAAACACACCAGCGAATTCACACTGGAGAGAAGCCATATCAATGTACTGAATGTGGGAAGAGCTTCGTTCAGTTAGGTGACCTAAAAAGACACCAGCGAATTCACACTGGAGAGAAGCCGTATCACTGTACTGAATGTGGGGAGAGCTTCAGACAGATTGGAAGCCTAAAAAGACACCAGCGAATTCACACTGGAGAAAAGCCTCGTCGCTGTACTGAATGTGGAAAGAGCTTCAGTGAATTGGGACACCTAAAATCACACCAGCGAATTCATACTGGAGAGAAGCCATATCACTGTAATGAATGTGGGCAGAGCTTCAATCAGTTAGGAGTCCTAAAAAGACACCAGCGAATTCACACTGGAGAGAAGCCATATTACTGTACTGCATGCGGGAAGAGCTTCCGTCAGTCAGGAGACCTAAAAGCACATCAGCGAATTCACTCTGGAAAGAAGCTGTATCCCTGTACTGAATGTGGGGAACGCTTTAGTAGGTTTAGAGACCTTAAAAGACACCAGCAAATTCACACTGGAGAGAAGCCGTATCACAGTACTGAATGTCGTAAGAATTTCAGTCAGTTAGGAAGCCTACATCTACACAAGCGAAATCACACTGGAGCCAGCCTCCCTAACTATCCCTCACCTCTCCACCCTGCTTGTTTGAATGTGTGGATAGCTGTCTGATTCTCTGATTAATGCTCTCTCTCTCTCTCTCTCTCTCTCTGTGTGTGTAGTGAATGAAGGGGTTCCCCAGAGTGAGAGCCAGTCCTGAAGGAGACAGACCCATTCTTTCAGAATGAACTGGACAGCCCTGGGATTCAGCTCCACTCCTGCCCCTGAATTGGAAATGAATCTCACTCATCATGCTGTGAGGATTTAGGACAGGCAACGCTGTTTTCAATGAAGTTGTTCCAAATTTCTGATGCCAAGGCAAATCTATCTGTAGTTGCACTCAAATCAAAACGCAAAAATAAAGATTTCTCGAAAAAATTCTTGTAATAGTAATATTATAAGACAGCAGACTATATACGCTCACGTAGACAGCCAGACAGCAAGAAATTGATATGATTACAATAGAGATTTGGATAACGCATATCTAGACGTCAAGAGCAATATTCTATTCAAATACATACTGCTGTAAGCTTAGTGGAGGTACAGATAACAAACTGGCTTGTATATACATGTAAAAAATAGCGTACTGTAGGTTATATTAACAAAAAAAGCATGTATTGAAACAAGCAGTCAAAATGACTACTTTTGGCGGTTCTAGGTAGAAGTGCTCCTGACTTTTTTTTATTTTTGAGATTCTTACTTTCAAACGCCGTCAGGGTATTTAATACAGGTATTTAGGAAAAGTCAAGAACAGACAACCATGGATCTTTAACACACGCAGAGTAATTTAAATTTTAAAAGTGAAAACCGTTGCCAATAACATTTATGATATTTTTAAAATTTAATTTGAGCTATAAATGGCATTACTGTTCCAATGTCAGTGAGTACAGTATACAATACATAAGTGAATTGTTTTAAAGCACCCAAAACTAAGAATATCTTCATGGGTGTGGCAGCAATGTGTGCTTCATCTAACTAGTATGGCCTCTAAGCTCTTGCACCAGTGCAGACACAAGCTGAAGCAACCTTGTGTTTTTTGTTTTTATTTTAGGTTGTGCAAACTTTGCACTGGAGCAAAAGCTGTTTTGGTTTTGTGTGAATCTGAATGAATGAATCTGCTTTGCAGAGTGTTTAAATACTGAGAAACTCCAAGCTTACTGTCTACTGGAGCCCTGCTTCAGTGCAATGGGATTGAAATACAATGTGTAGATTGTTGTATATCCAATTATTGTGACAGACCACAATATTAGAGCTGTATAAATATAATACTGTAAAACATGAAAGGTTAGCAAGCAAACCATTTTCACTAATGTTACATTTGTTACAAATCTGCAGAACCTACATGCAGCAACATTACCATCATTACTACATTCATAGTTTATACAGTTTGAATAATTAATATAAACAATCTGCAGAATGAAGTTGCCTCAGACTGTTTGACAGTAACAGAGCTGGTGCTTTTGTGGAATCACCATTAGCTGCTTATTCCTTTTGGGCAAAATATGTCCTGTTTGCTTGTATTTTTATTAGTATGCTATTATTAGAGTGACGCAGGGTCTTCTGGTTTTCATTCCAATTAACATAATTGATCTAATTATTTGTTCATTTGGACATATTTCATATTTTTCAAGGTCTTTTACAGTTGATGATTTAAAAATGCACTTGATTCAAGGTACACAACCTATTAAACATTTTGAGACCTGGAGAGAAGTGTTAAATGTGTCCAATTAATAAAATCATTAGACCAATTAAGTGATTGAGAGCTCGGGTGGAACGAAACCAGAAGACACTGCGGTCCTCCAGGAGTTTGACAGCCCTGTCCTGAGGCAAGCTTTGTGATTTCGAAAGGATTTCATTGACATTGCGTTTGAGTTCCTGTACGTTTTCCAGTATCTCTGTGTATGGGAGTGGCCTAAGATATTGAGGTATTAATGTTAAATGTGATATCTTCATAATTATGCACTACAAGGGCACATTATGGTGTTTCCATTACCTCTGTATGTAAAAGGTTTTTCATTGTTTAAACTGCCATTGATTCCTGAGCTAGATCTGCAGTGGAACTGAACAAACCCAAGGGAGACATTGGAAAATACAAGCTTGTCAAAGGGGGAGATGCTGCTGCAGGTTTGATAATGTTGGCTTCATGAAATGAGAAATGGAATTCCCTCTGTGTCATGGAATTCCTTTGCTAGTGTATCATGATGTAAGCCCTGGAGTGTGGGCTCAGTCTTCTCTGCTGCCTGCTTGTTCTCAGTGTGTGAGTTCAGCTGCATTTCCAGTGTCCTGAGCTGGGCTTTGAACACACTGGGGACGCAGCTGAGAACAAGCCAGACCCACGACTCAGGGATAAAATAACAAGATTAGAAAGCTTATACGTAGAACTCTTTTTATTGTTTTTATTGATTTGAAAATTAGACATTTTGAAATCTAACAAATACTGTACTGGTATTATGGCTTCTGGTAGACTTTTGTGATATAATTGTGTAGTTTCTTTGATTACATGAAGGTAAATAAAAGATTTAAATTATGTTCATGTGTTTTGTTTAATGGATTGGGGTGTGACTTGAAAAGCCTGAACTGTCCCAGTGTCCATGGGGTCATACTGCACATGAAAGACTCTTTTTTGAAATACACTGACAGCAGACTGTGGAGCCAAACCAACATACAAATGCACCCTGTGCACTTAGACTGATAACCCTGTTTCCAGAGTCAGACAAGAGCATTCTGGGCATCTCATTAAAGGGGATATACAGACGTGCTCAAATTTGTTGGTACCCTTACAGCTCGTTGAAATAATGCTTCATTCCTCCTGAAAAGTGATGAAATTAAAAGCTATTTTATCATGTATACTTGCATGCCTTTGGTATGTCATAGAATAAAGCAAAGAAGCTGTGAAAAGAGATGAATTATTGCTTATTCTACAAAGATATTCTAAAATGGCCTGGACACATTTGTTGGTACCCCTTAGAAAAGATAATAAATAATTGGATTATAGTGATATTTCAAACTAATTAGTTTCTTTAATTAGTATCACACATGTCTCCAATCTTGTAATCAGTCATTCAGCCTATTTAAATGGAGAAAAGTAGTCGCTGTTTGGTATCATTGTGTGCACCACACTGAACATGGACCAGAGAAAGCAAAGGAGAGAGTTGTCTGAGGAGATCAGAAAGAAAATAATAGACAAGCATGGTAAAGGTAAAGGCTACAAGACCATCTCCAAGCAGCTTGATGTTCCTGTGACAACAGTTGCAAATATTATTAAGAAGTTTAAGGTCCATGGAACTGTAGCCAACCTCCCTGGGCGCGGCCGCAAGAGGAAAATCGACCCCAGAGTGAACAGAAGGATAGTGCGAATGGTAGAAAAAGAACCAAGGATAACTGCAAAAGAGATACAAGCTGAACTCCAAGGTGAAGGTACGTCAGTTTCTGATCGCACCATCCGTCGCTGTTTGAGCGAAAGTGGGCTCCATGGAAGAAGACCCAGGAGGACTCCACTTTTGAAAGAAAAACATAAAAAAGCCAGACCGGAATTTGCTAAAATGCATATTGACAAGCCACAATCCTTCTGGGAGAATGTCCTTTGGACAGATGAGTCAAAACTGGAGCTTTTCGGCAAGTCACATCAGCTCTATGTTCACAGACGAAAAAATGAAGCTTTCAAAGAAAAGAACACAATACCTACAGTGAAACATGGAGGAGGCTTGGTTATGTTTTGGGGCTGCTTTGCTGCGCCTGGCACAGTGTGCCTTGAATCTGTGCAGGGCACAATGAAATCTCAAGACTATCAAAGCATTCTGGAGTGAAATGTACTGCCCAGTGTCAGAAAGCTCTGTCTCAGTCGCAGGTCATGGGTCCTCCAACAGGATAATGACCCAAAACACACAGCTAAAAGCACCCAAGAATGGATAAGAACAAAACATTGGACTATTCTGAAGTGGCCTTCTATGAGTCCTGATCTGAATCCTATCGAACATCTATGGAAAGAGCTGAAACTTGCAGTCTGGAGAAGGCACCCATCAAACCTGAGACAGCTGGAGCAGTTTGCTCAGGAAGAGTGGGCCAAACTACCTGTTAACAGGTGCAGAAGTCTCATTGAGAGCTACAGAAAACGTTTGATTGCAGTGATTGCCTCTAAACGTTGTGCAACAAAATATTAGGTTAGCGGTCCCATCATTTTTGTCCATGCCATTTTCATTTGTTTTCTTATTTACAATATTATGTTGAATAAAAAATCAAAAGCAAAGTCTGATTTCTATTAAATATGGAATATACAATGGTGGATGCCAATTACTTTTGTCAGTTTCAAGTTATTTCAGAGAAAATTGTGCATTCTTCGTTTTTTGTGGAGGGGTACCAACAAATTTGAGCACGTCTGTATTTCTGTTTGATGGGTCTGCTTCATCTGTCTATGCCAAACCTTTTTTTTCATACAATTAATATAGGCCATGTTCAAGTAATTGTAGCTGACACAATAATTCCACACATCTTCCTGCCTGAGTTCTGCTCAACTACCTCATGTTTTGTTCTGTGCATATTTTTAGTCGTACAGTTTATGCTTTCTGTCTGTGTACTACACTCTTATATGCTGTTTTCTACAGTTTGAGAATTTTATTATTTGTGTAGGATCATTATCTTTACAAGGTATAGCTCTACTGTGACGTTATTTCAATTAGAATGCTGGTAACCATGGTTTTGTGGTATGTTGAATATGATAAAGGTGTTTTGTTAAATGAGACGTTTCTCAATGGCATAGTCTTTTTTTTTGTTTTGTTTAAAGCATAAAGATCGACTTCACCCATTCCCTTCTTGAACTGAAAAATAAAGATTGAAAAAAATGATAAATTCTTTCTAAAATAAACGTCAATATTAATCGTCGATTTGGCAAAAAAATTAAAAAAAAACTAATAGTAGCAAGCCTCTGTATATGGAGTGTCAAAATGAAATTGAATAGCAGCAAGCCTCTGTATATGGAGTGTGTCAAAATGAAATCGAATAGCAGCAAAACTCTGTATATGGAGTGTGTCAAAATGAAATCAAATAGCAGCAAGCCTCTGTATATGGAGTGTGTCAAAATGAAATCGACTATCAGAAAGCCTCTATATATGGAGTGTGTCAACATGAAATCGAATAGCAGCAAAACTCTGTATATGGAGTGTGTCAAAATGAAATCGACTATCAGAAAGCCTCTATATATGGAGTGTGTCAACATGAAATCGAATAGCAGCAAAACTCTGTATATGGAGTGTGTCAAAATGAAATCGACTATCAGCAAGCCTCTGTATATGGAGTGTGTCAAAATGAAATCGAATAGCAGCAAGCCTCTGTATATGGAGTGTGTCAAAATGAAATCGAATAGCAGCAAAACTCTGTATATGGAGTGTCAAAATGAAATCGACTATCAGCAAGCCTCTGTATATGGAGTGTGTCAAAATGAAATCGAATAGCAGCAAGTCTCTGTATATGGAGTGTGTCAAAATGAAATCGACTATCAGAAAGCCTCTGTATATGGAGTGTGTCAAAATGAAATCGAATAGCAGCAAGCCTCTGTATATGGAGTGTGTCAAAATGAAATCGAATAGCAGCAAAACTCTGTATATGGAGTGTCAAAATGAAATCGACTATCAGCAAGCCTCTGTATATGGAGTGTGTCAAAATGAAATTGAATAGCAGCAAGCCTCTGTATATGGAGTGTGTCAAAATGAAATTGAATAGCTGCAAGCCTCTGTATATGGAGTGTGTCAAAATGAAATCGACTATCAGCAAGCCTCTGTATATGGAGTGTGTCAAAAAGAAATCGAATAGCAGCAAACCTCTGTATATGGAGTGTGTCAAAAAGAAATCGAATAGCAGCAAGCCTCTGTATATGGAGTGTGTCAAAATGAAATCGAATAGCAGCAAGCCTCTGTATATGGAGTGTGTCAAAATGAAATCGAATAGCAGCAAAACTCTGTATATGGAGTGTCAAAATGAAATCGACTATCAGCAAGCCTCTGTATATGGAGTGTGTCAAAATGAAATTGAATAGCAGCAAGCCTCTGTATATGGAGTGTGTCAAAATGAAATTGAATAGCTGCAAGCCTCTGTATATGGAGTGTGTCAAAATGAAATCGACTATCAGCAAGCCTCTGTATATGGAGTGTGTCAAAAAGAAATCGAATAGCAGCAAACCTCTGTATATGGAGTGTGTCAAAAAGAAATCGAATAGCAGCAAACCTCTGTATATGGAGTGTGTCAAAATGAAATCGAATAGCAGCAAAACTCTGTATATGGAGTGTGTCAAAATGAAATCGAATAGCAGCAAGCCTCTGTATGTGGAGTGTGTCAAAATGAAATCGACTATCAGCAAGCCTCTGTATATGGAGTGTGTCCAAATGGCCATGTCAATGAGATTCTCTCCCCTTGCTGCATTGTATGTTTTGCTTATCTCAAGATTTGTCAATTCCTGATCAGGCCACGCTCAATATGGTGTGTTATTCAAGGACCCTTCACTACTTCACTGTGTGAACCCAGGGTAAAGACTTCTCTCCTCTATTGAGCTGTAACCCTGTTTTTATGAAGTCATTTCTATTGAACAATAAACAGGGCAATTACTATACCTTCAGTTATTTAACATGTTGCTAAAATAAAATGAAGACACAGCCCCCCCATTTGTTTCTTTTAAAAATATATTTTTGCTCTTTAGATTACAGTGCACAAATAACCATGTAATTACTGTAATTTTATGGTAATAATCCAGTAATAATCCAAAACAGCTTCTTGAGTAGATTGTATTTCCCTTGCATTCGTGCTGAAAGCTGGCTCATCGCTTTCCCGGAATCATTGACTCTGAAAAGACAGAGCCTTTCGCCTATAAAGCAGTTTAAAAATGTTTCCTTCTTTTGTCTGATATGTACGGAGAGCCGAGACTAAATATGTGACCCATATGAGAGAAAAAAAGGAAACATTTCCAGAGACCTCCTCCATCTCCATCTGTGGAAACACAACCAACATCGTTAGTTACAACCAAACATCATTACTTACCTTCAAGAACTCACCTCTGGGACCTGGATTCAAACCGCCATCTTCAGGGAGAGGAGGCCATGTGATTAGCCCACTGCACCACCAGCTCCTGCAGGAAAGCGTTGGTTCAAATTCTTTGAAAATAAAGCAAAGAACTCTCCTGGATTTGAACCCAATCCACCTCACGTCCATGGAAGAGTCTGCTTTTTCATTGCCTTATATAGGAAATTAACCAAGTCTTTGAAAATAAAGGAAGAACTCACCTGGATTTGAACCTAGTCCCCCAAGATGAACAGCACAGCATACTAGTGAGCTAGCCCACTGCACCACTTTATGACAGTCTAGCAGTCTAACCTTGTATATGAGATGAACTTCCCTTGTCAGAGATCACACACAAGTTGAGAATCGTGAATCTTATTGCACAGTTTCATGTCACTGAAGAGAGCAGGGATTATCAGACACAAACCTATTACACAGCAGGTCTCTGAGGTAGATACCAGGGCTCCCAGGGTCAATGCTATGAGTGTTAATACTCCTCATATATATAATAACTGTGTGGCTTCCACAGGAACATGTGCTTTTTATATCGTGTCCCTTGTCAAGCTGTGGAATCTGAAGCTGCGCAGCAGAAATGATTCCACTTCCAGCAGGTTGACTTTGTGCAAAGTTTCCATTCTGATGTAAACTTTCATCCCCCCGAGCACTGTACTGTCTCCACTAATTCATTATTACTGATGAACCAACGGGAGCGCCAAGCCTTCCTCAATAGGCAAAGCTAGCGCTGCTGTTCAGGGTCAGCGTGCCTCAGCACTACCAGCAAGCACTCGGGCGCTGGGGAGCAATGCAGCACAAGAGCCTCGATGTCTTGGCTTTGTGGGAGTGAAGGGAGCTCTGTGAACACTGTCCGTTTCTTTCTGCAGAGGAAACGGAAGATTATCCTGGAAAGCGACCCCTTAGGAGGAAGGACAGCGTTACAATGACATAAACAGAACCAGATGTTGTATGTGGTTTTCTTTCCGAGAGGCCTTGAGAAAAATGGTCACCACAGTTGTTATTATTGAGGTGTACTTGCCGCTCGCTGTGTGTATGCCCACAGGTAAGTATGCTGGAACTGGCTCCCTCTGCTGGGGCACGGCATGCACACAGGTAAGTATGCTGGAACTGGCTCCCTCTGCTGGGGCACGGCATGCACACAGGTAAGTATGCTGGAACTGGCTCCCTCTGCTGGGGCACGGCATGCACACAGGTAAGTATGCTGGAACTGGCTCCCTCTGCTGGGGCACGGCATGCACACAGGTAAGTATGCTGGAACTGGCTCCCTCTGCTGGGGCACGACATGCACACAGGTAAGTTTACAGGAACTGGCTCCCTCTGCTGGGGCACGGCATGCACACAGGTAAGTTTACAGGAACTGGCTCCCTCTGCTGGGGCACGACATGCACACAGGTAAGTTTACAGGAACTGGCTCCCTCTGCTGGGGCACGGCATGCACACAGGTAAGTTTACAGGAACTGGCTCCCTTTGCTGGGGCACGGCATGCACACAGGTAAGTTTACAGGAACTGGCTCCCTCTGCTGGAGCATGGCGAGCACACAGGTAAGATTACAGGATCTGGCTCCCTCTGCTGGAGCACGGCGAAACAGTACAATAGCTGCTGCAATCGTAGAAGAACGGTATCCCAGGTAGGTAAACTGGAGTGTGTTGATACAGTATGATAGCTCCTGCTATCGTGGCAAACTGTATCTCAGATAAGTAAACTGGAGTGCGTTGATACAGTATGATAGCTCCTGCTATCGTGGCAAACTGTATCCCAGGAAAGTAAACTGGAGTGCGTTGATACAGTATGATAGCTCCTGCTATCGTGGCAAACTGTATCTCAGGTAGGTAAACTGGAGTGCGTTGATACAGTATGATAGCTCCTGCTATCGTGGCAAACTGTATCCCAGGTAGGTAAACTGGAGTTCGTTGAAACAGTATGATAGCTCCTGCTATCGTGGCAAACTGTATCTCAGGTAAGTAAACTGGAGTGCGTTGATACAGTATGATAGCTCCTGCTATCGTGGCAAACTGTATCTCAGATAAGTAAACTGGAGTGCGTTGATACAGTATGATAGCTCCTGCTATCGTGGCAAACTGTATCCCAGGAAAGTAAACTGGAGTGCGTTGATACAGTATGATAGCTCCTGCTATCGTGGCAAACTGTATCTCAGGTAGGTAAACTGGAGTGCGTTGATACAGTATGATAGCTCCTGCTATCGTGGCAAACTGTATCCCAGGTAGGTAAACTGGAGTTCGTTGAAACAGTATGATAGCTCCTGCTATCGTGGCAAACTGTATCTCAGGTAAGTAAACTGGAGTGCGTTGATACAGTATGATAGCTCCTGCTATCGTGGCAAACTGTATCCCAGGTAAGTAAACTGGAGTGTGTTGATACAGTATGATAGCTCCTGCTATCGTGGCAAACTGTATCTCAGGTAAGTAAACTGGAGTGCGTTGATACAGTATGATAGCTCCTGCTATCGTGGCAAACTGTATCCCAGGTAGGTAAACTGGAGTGTGTTGATACAGTATGATAGCTCCTGCTATCGTGGCAAACTGTATCTCAGGTAAGTAAACTGGAGTGCGTTGATACAGTATGATAGCTCCTGCTATCGTGGCAAACTGTATCTCAGGTAAGTAAACTGGAGTGCGTTGATACAGTATGATAGCTCCTGCTATCATGGCAAACTGTATCCCAGGTAAGTAAACTGGAGTGCGTTGATACAGTATGATAGCTCCTGCTATCATGGCAAACTGTATCCCAGGTAGGTAAACTGGAGTGCGTTGATACAGTATGATAGCTCCTGCTATCATGGCAAACTGTATCCCAGGTAAGTAAACTGGAGTGCGTTGATACAGTATGATAGCTCCTGCTATCATGGCAAACTGTATCCCAGGTAAGTAAACTGGAGTGCGTTGAAACAGTATGATAGCTCCTGCTATCGTGGCAAACTGTATCTCAGGTAAGTAAACTGGAGTGCGTTGAAACAATACGTTAGCTCCTGAAATCATGCTGAACTGTATTCCATGAAAGTAGTTGGAGTGTGCTGAAACAATACGATAGCTGCAGCAATCGTGAAACGGTGGTAACAACAGTACTAAATTCTGGTGTGTATTAAAACAATAAACAGAGTCCTAAAACTTTGTCCCGTTGTCTGTGTATTGTGTTGTCCAGTTCCACACAGTACACGATCCCAAAATAAACGTTTATAAAGCCTGTCCGACTGTCTGGGTGTTTTGCTTGCAGAGTCCTTCCCAGCACACCATAACAAAACTAAACCTGTCCCGACTCTAAACTGTATCAAATGCGACAGCCACGCCAGAACCAAAGATGGGCTCTGTGCACGATTTAATACGCAGAGAATATACTCACTCTCTGCTACAGCTAAAAATAAACTGCAATGTCTTCACAACAATAAACAGTAATTCCGTAATGCACTGTAAACAAATAAATTATACTTGGTCTAACACAAGAAACTTACTTTTCACGAAGCGTGAAAATAACTAGAACTCTTCAGACACCTAGAAACCTTTTCACACTGTGATTTCAGAAGACTGTAGATCTCTCTGGTGGTGTATACCCCACTGCCACTCCTCCCAAAATTCATTAACCCCAGGGCTTCTGGGGAATGTAGTTTTTGAAGCCAGACAGCCATTTCTTAAAGGGCCTACGCCCTATTATCACAATTATTATATATATATATATATATATATATATATATATATATATATATATATATATATATATATATATATATATATATATATATATATAATGTATGTTTAAGGAGCCCAAATCAATCACCAAAGCTTACTTTAGTACTCATAATAGGCAAAATGAAACTCAACACATATAAATGATTAGGTTTATTAAGGCTCACAAAAGTAAGATGAATACAAAAGTTAGAAATCACGGTACCAGAATTAGAAGTCTAGAGACAAGCAGGAGTAAAACATTTGCAGTAATACAGCATTAACTGACAGCCCTATTAAGATGTAATCTAGAGTTACTCCAAAACTTGTAGATACATTCAAATCAATGTTTAAACGGTTCAGACATTTGTAATTGTTGTTTAAAAATGCACAAAATATCACCTGTTCAGTTTAAGTCTGATCTTGTTTCAATCATTAATTAAAGTATAATTGTTTGTATTTTTAAATCTAAATGTCAGAAATGTGTAAACAGTAAGAGGCAATGCAATTTAGCAAAACCAAACGATTATAAAAACTCAGGTTTCCAGAATTAAAACAGTATCCAGTCAGTATTCAAAATTACAGAATACAGACGCTATATATATATATATATATATATATATATACACACATACAGTATGTGTATTACTGTAATACTGTACAGTATATGTGTTTTTCAGTATGTGTGGCTATGTAAATGTATGTGTGTAGAGTACGTATGTTTATAGAACATGAAAAAAGGTAGCCAAATCGAGTTCACAAGCAACTGAAGACAGGCTTTGTCCGCCTTAATACTTTTTCAGTATTTTCATTTTCTGCTCTAAATCAATCTTCTTTCGCTTATGAACTGGTCCTGCACTCTTGCTATCACTTGGTCGCTTTCCAGTCATGATTTGAATGACATAATAGAGTGAAATAAAAGAAATACAGTATCACTGAAATAACACAATGCCGGGATTATACGATCGGAAACAATGAGAACACGAGACTGAGAGGCTGTGAGAGCGCAAAGCCTTCCCTTGTAGGACTTGACGTGCCTCACAGGTGCTGAATAAACTGACCGCAAAGGGTTAAGAGTGATACACAAAACAGTCTTTAAGGTTTCTCTCCTCTGAATTCGCTGGTGTTTTTGAAGGGCTTGTTTAAGACGGAAACTCTTCCTACAGTCAGAGCAGACACAGTTTCTTTCCTGTATGAGTTTGTAGGTGTGAAACAAGGCTGTCTGACCAACTGAAACTCTTCCCACAGTCAGAGCAGTGAAATGGTTTCTCTCCTGTGTGAACTCGCTGGTGTTCTTTTAGGCTTCCTAACTGTCTGAAACTCTTCCCACAGTCAGAGCAGCGATACGGTTTCTCTCCTGTGTGAGTTCGCTGGTGTGAAACAAGGCTGCCTGACCGACTGAAATTCTTCCCACAGTCAGAACAGTGATACGGTTTCTCTCCTGTGTGAGTTCGTTGGTGTGAAACAAGACTGTCTGACCGACTGAAACTCTTCCCACAGTCAGAGCAGTGATACGGTTTCTCTCCTGTGTGAGTTCGCTGGTGTAAAACAAGGCTGTTTGACTGACTGAAACTCTTCCCACAGTCAGAGCAGTGATACGGTTTCTCTCCTGTATGAATTCGCTCATGTAAAACAAGGCTGCTTAACTGACTGAAACTCTTCCCACAGTCAAAGCAGTGATACGGTTTCTCTCCTGTGTGAATTCGCTGGTGTTGTTTTAGGTTTCTAAAATGATTGAAACTCTTCCCACAGTCAGAGCAGTGATACGGTTTCTCGCCTGTGTGAGTTCGCTGGGTTTTGTTTAAATGCCCTAACTGCGTGAAACCTTTCCCACAGTCAGGATATTCTCCACCGTCTGCCCTCGCTTTAGCTGCTGGACTGGAACCTGGAAAACATGAACAGGAAAGAAAGTAAGAGGGGCTGCTTGTAGGCTTAAGGTTGGTTCATAATTCAGACTCCGACATAATTTGTCGAGGGTCTCTGACCCTGTGTGACAGGTTGGAATTACGTCACACACACTCTTGCGACATGCCTATTTTTTGGAAAGTCGTACAGCCTTTTCTCATGCGTCTGCGACCTGAAATCGCATGGGGTCTGCGCCGGATGTATCACATTCATCTGCAGTGATGTATGAACCAACTCTTAGGGCATGTGCAGGGCCAGATTAACACATAGGCAAACTAGATATACAGATAAAACTTGACTTCACTGACGTTCAAACCGAGGCATGCATCTCAAAATCAAATTGTCCTGAAGGGTGTTATGCAGATTTCTGTAACCCATAGAATTGTGTATCCCCTGTGCAGATGCAGTTTCTCAAAGATCGCTGGATGTGCACGTGTGATATTTCTGTGCTCGAGCCCCACTGTGTTGTCAAGCACTGCCATGGAGTTCAACAATGGTGGAGGAGTGGATTAAAGCATATGAATTTCAGCTGTGGGGGCTTGCACTGGGTTACACCAGCTTAAAGTTAAAAACTTAGAGTAAATAGCGTTCCACATCCCCATGTGTTGCTACAACTGTTTAAATAACGTACCGCAATGCTAACATCATGACAACTTTTTACACATAACTTTAAAGTATGTTTCAAAGGTCTTTTCAAAATGCCCACCCTAGTGCACTGATAGCGTCAGGATTATTGCCAACACTGTCAGGTAACACAGCAATAGCGATCCATGGTGTGGTACGGAACAGAAAAACCAGAGCACTTAAGGTTTTTTGTTAGGGGTGGGAATTTTGAATAAGATATTCGAATATACCAAGAATAAAAGTTTCGAATACTCAACCTCTAACTAGATGGTAACTTTACAAGTAAAGTTGTGGGGCTTTGTGGCGGAGTGTCCCGCCCCTATTTATTATTTGTATTTGTTTGCGGCACGGATAAAAGCGCCGCGTCTTTTCTTATTGTTTTATATTTTAAAACCCTGTGAGGATGCGTGGCTGATCAGCTACTGATTATTTAACTAGCTGACAGTCACGCATCCTTACCAAACGCGTGCAGACTGTGGCCGAAGGGTAATAAGATAATTAACAGCTAGTTAACCCCTTGGCCAGAGTATAAGAACCGGCGGCTGTCCTTGCTGCAGGGTTTGGGTGTACAGAGAGGAGGTACGGTGAGATAGAGAGGAAACAGAAAATAACAATTGCTAAAACGTGCTGGATTAGCCAGCACAACACTTACTTGTTTGTCTGTTTATTCGTTTGGCCCTCGTGCCCTTTGTTTTGTTGTTTGGTTAAATCTGTTGTTTTTGTTTATTTATTTAATAAAAATCAGCTGAACGCCATTGCGTTCAGTTTCACCCGCCCATCCATTGTTTTGATTCAGTTACTTCCTGGTCTGTGACGTCACCACACCTCACCACTGCAATGGTGCTATAATTTGAAATTTCTCAAAGTTCTATGACAGTTAATTCAACAGTGGGAAGTAGCCTACTGAAAGAAGATGCGGTTACTAAAACAGCTGTACCTCTTGATTGGTAGACGCCATTCCTGTTTTGATTTCATATTTGAATAGCTGAGAAGTAGAGGAAGATTTCATTTGCTCTAAGTATTTGTCTAACTTGTTGGGAAAGTGGTCAAAACGGCATTTGTTTATAAAAAGTTAGAGAAAATTGAGTTGATGCGGTTACTAAAACAGATGTACCTCTTGATTGGTAAAAGTATTTCTGTTTTGATTTCATATTTGAATAGCTGAGAAATAGAGGAAGATTCCATATACTTCCATATACTCTAACTTTTTGTCTTACTTGTTGGGAAAGTGGTCAAAGTAGCTGATTTGTGTCAAAAGTTACATCGTTTACAGTAAATAGAATGTTGGAAGTCTGGGAGTTTTTAAACAATGGGGAGCTTTAGAATGTTGAAAAAAGTCCCATTAAAGTGAATGAAGGTGGACAAAAAAGGACAAAAAGCTTAATAGTTTAAAAAGTATAAAAAATATCAAAAAGTTGTATACAAGCACACTATTCCAGACCGGTCAATGCATTTTAAAGTTTGAACAGCGTTTGTAGCTTAAACGGTGTAAGAGGAGTAGCGTGCCGAAGAATAATAAGAAGAAGAAGCAGCATGTCGAAGATTTAAAGTGGGGACTCTTGCTTTGCAAGCCCCACTAATTACTCATAACAATGACAGGTCCTTAGAAAGTATTAGCAGCAACCACACATAGGGACGCTGTGGCAAAGTGGGTAAGTGAGTGCAGGTCAAGGCAATGCAGCAGTGCAGAAGAAAACAGACAGACAATTATATCCAGGTGCAAGGGTGTGTATTGGTTTCACAATGTCTAGAGGCTGACGGCAATCAGCTGTAAATAATACTGTTGTAAAGTGATACAGTAACGTGTATCACTTCAATTAGAATCCCCAGGTTTGACCCGTAACAAAAAGTCCCGTTCTTTTAACACCCACACGTAACACAAAACACAGACACAGTTCTTTAGTGAGTGATTTTAGTGCTCGTGGTGTGTAATATAATTTGTTGTGGTGAGGGAAGTGCTGGTGTCCGGGTTTGATGCTGGCCTGCGGCTACAGCTCTGGATCGTGTTAGTAGTCTTAGAAACAAAGAAACAAACAAACAGTTTACTAGACAAACGAACAAACACAACACTCACGTTTTTTGTTAGGGGTGGGAATTTCGAATAATAAGATATTTGCAGGCGATCTGATTCAAACATTCAAAATCCTAAAAGGTATAGACAATGTCAACCCAGGGGACTTTTTTGACCTGAAAAAAGAAACCAACTCCCCAGTAATGTTGTTGAAGCTGACACCCTGGGAGCCTTCAAGAAGCTGCTTGATGAGATTCAGGGATCAATAAGCTACTAACAACCAAACGAGCAAGATGGGCTGAATGGCCTCCTCTCGTTTGTAAACTTTCTTATGTTCTTATGCACAGTTCCTATAGAAAGTCTACACCCCCTTGAACTTTTTTCACATTTTGTTGTGTCAGTGCCTCAGAGTTTCAGAATTTAAATGAGGATTTTTTCCACTTATCTACACACCATACTCCACACTGTTAAGGGGAAAAAAAGTTTTTTTATTGAGAAAAAGATGATATATTACAAATACAAAACTGGAAGATCATAATTGGATAAGTCACCAACCCCCTGAGTTAATACTTGGTGGAAGCACCTTTGGCAGCAATTACAGCTGTGAGTCTGTTGGGAAGCAGACCAGATTTGTGGAGTGCTTGGGATATTGTTGTCACATGCACACTTTGATCAGTCTTGGCCATAAAAGCCTGTAGCTCTTGCAAAGTTGTCATTGGCCTCTTGGTAGCCTCTCTGATCAGTCTCCTTGCTCAGTCATCCAGTTTGGAGGGACGGCCTGATCTAGGCAGGGTCTTGGTGGTGCCATACACCTTCCACTTCTTAATAATCGTCTTGACTGTGCTCCAAGGGATATTCAAGGCCTTTGATATTTTTTTATACCCATCCCCTGATCTGTGCCTTTCAACAACTTTGTCCAAGAGTTCTTTTGAAAGCGCCTTGGTGCTCATAGTCTTTGCTTTGAAATGCACTACCCAGCAGAGGGAACCTACAGAAACTGCTGAATTTATCCTGAAATCACTACAATTTAACACAGGTGGAGGCCACTTAACTTGGTGTGTGATTTTGAAGGCTATTGGTTACACCTGAGCTAATTTAGGATTGCTATTACAAGCGGGGTGGACACTTATCCAAACAAGCTCAGTTTTTATTTTTAATTAATTTTCTACAAATTTCTAGAATATTTTTTTCACTTGGAAGTTGTGGGATAGGACGGCACTGTATATATATATATATATATATATATATATATATATATATATATATATATATATATATATATAAGGTATATATAAGGTTTAGCATTGCCCGGGTAGTTTGCAGTGTAAATCTGAATGAAAGGTCACTTCTAAAGCCGTATCCACACCAGACAGAGCGACGCGAGCGAAGTCACCGAATGTCAATGTTGGAAAGGATCCAGAAGACTGGAAATAAACACATGACCCCGCCCACGCATTCCTATTGGACAAACTAGAGATGGGCTGTCTTTACAAAACAGGGCTTGTTTTGATAAAAGGTTATCCTGACCTCTGGCAACTCCATTGTAATTATCTATATATATATATATATATATATATATATATATATATATATATATATATATATATATAGTGTTTCTTTACAAATCCCTTTTATGATCCTTTTTGTTCATTAACTTTTTAAAAGTATTTTAAAGTGCAACATTATTATTATTATTATTATTATTATTATTAGTATTAGGATTATTATGTTGTTGTTAAGCACTACATAATGACCATCTTGATTATTATATTATTATTATTATTATTATTATTATCATTATTATTATTATTATCCGTGTTATTATGTGCCGTTCTGCAAATCTATTTTTTGCTACACTTCTTCATAAACGCTGTTGAAGACTGTGACACATCAGATCATGTGTTTGAGTCATCTCTGATTTCATTTACTTATGAATGATTATATTTTCTATGCATTCAGACATTCTATCAGTAAACTAAAAACACGTATCCCCGAATTTGACATGAAGTGTTGTGTTCAGATAAAAGTGTTAACATCCTCACCCCATGGATGGGATGTGTTTTGAGGCATATGTTTGATGTCTGTCAAGGGTGTTAACCTTACTTCAGATTGGTCAGCTTCAAAGCGTTCTCAAAGCGACGTCGCTCGCATCACTCGCTGCTGGTGTGGATACTCCCATTTGACTGCAATGACTTCTAAATTATTTGCTTGTGTTGCTCGTGTTCCGTGTGGATATGGCTTAATAAACAAAAAGCCTTTTTTCAGTCGAGACGCCTTACATCCCCACTGCACACAGTAAAAGATGCACTACTTGCTTGTTTCAGGCGAGACGCCTCACATCCCCACTGCACACAGTAAAAGATGCACTGCTTGCTTGTTGTTTCAGTCGAGATGTCTCACATCCCCACTGCGCACAGTAAAAGATGCACTGCTTGCTTGTTGCAGTCGAGACGCCTCACATACCCACTGCACACAGTAAAAGATGCACTGCTTGCTTGTTGTTTCAGTCGAGACGCCTCACATCCCCACTGCACACAGTAAAAGATGCACTGCTTGCTTGTTTCAGTCGAGACGCCTTACATCCCCACTGCGCACAGTAAAAGATGCACTGCTTGCTTGTTGCAGTCGAGACGCCTCACATCCCCACTGCACACAGTAAAAGATGCACTGCTTGCTTGTTTCAGTCGAGACGCCTTACATCCCCACTGCGCACAGTAAAAGATGCACTGCTTGCTTGTTGCAGTCGAGACGCCTCACATCCCCACTGCGCACAGTAAAAGATGCACTGCTTGCTTGTTGCAGTCGAGACGCCTCACATCCCCACTGCACACAGTAAAAGATGCACTGCTTGCTTGTTGCAGTCGAGACGCCTCACATCTCCACTGCACACAGTAAAAGATGCACTGCTTGCTTGTTTCAGTCGAGACGCCTCACATCTCCACTGCACACAGTAAAAGATGCACTGCTTGCTTGTTTCAGTCGAGACGCCTCACATCTCCACTGCACACAGTAAAAGATGCACTGCTTCCTTGTTTCAGTCGAGACACCTCACATCCCCACTGCACACAGTAAAAGATGCACTGCTTGCTTGCTTGTTTCAGTCGAGACGTCTCACATCCCCACTGCACACAGTAAAAGATGCACTGCTTGCTTGTTTCAGTCGAGAAGCCTCACATCTCCACTGCACACAGTAAAAGATGCACTGCTTGCTTGTTTCAGTCGAGACGCCTCACATCTCCACTGCACACAGTAAAAGATGCACTGCTTGCTTGTTTCAGTCGAGACGCCTCACATCTCCACTGCACACAGTAAAAGATGCACTGCTTGCTTGTTTCAGTCGAGACGCCTCACATCTCCACTGCACACAGTAAAAGATGCACTGCTTGCTTGTTTTTTGCCACATTCTGTGTTTTCTTCCAAAGTAGCAGATGGGTGCTGGCATTTTAGATGATTGAGAATGTACTTGTTGATTTACAATATGAAATGCTTGTGCTGCAGAGATTACATTGGATGGTGGTCTCGTTTAACTTTTTTCAAAATACTCACTGCTCATGTACTCCCTCAGCCAATAGCAGAGCTAGGTAAGGAAGAGCCCCGCCTCCTGTCAGTTATCAGTGAGGTGACAATTGTAGTGGCTGATCACTTTTAACTTGCTCCTCTGTCAAAATACCATGCCAAGCTTTTTCGGGTGTAGTTAGCTCATTTTTCCATTTGTTTTAGAAATTAACGAGTACTCAAAACTTGATCACAGTATTCGATTTGTAATTTTATTTAGAATACTTGATTTATTCAGACACACCTGTTTTATGGATCTCTCTTCCTGCAGTGATTCAGAGTACAGATCTCAAACCTCAGTGCACTAGAGCAGCCATTTCTAAAAGAGCTTTGCAACAGATTAAAGTCATGTGTTAAAAGTTGTCAGGATGTGAACAATGAAAAGAAAAAAGACAGGTATGTTATTTAAACAGTTGTAGCAACACGTGGGGACATGGAACGCTATATTTTTCAGAACCCCGCTACATACTCTTTATAGCCTTTACTTTATGTGTAAAAGCAAAGTCAGTAAAGACTGACGCTGGTGAAACTGAGCCCTGGGATCAAAATCTGCCCTCAGAGTTCTCCTGTAATGTTTCAGGTCTATTTCCTCTAAAACACCCTACAATTATATATTTTTCAATAGCATTACGTTTAGGGGTGTTAATCATTCAAAGTTTAAACGGTTAAACGTTAGCAAAGTGTCAAATGTTTTTAATTTTGCTTAATTGTTTAATCTTTGTCAAATGTGCAGTTCAAATATTAAGAACAGGAGGGTGTCTGCAAATAACGGCTACTCAGTTTTCTTTCGTTGTCCATTTCCTACCTTTGTCACGTGACATCATTGTCACTGGATATTCACCTCGCAATTTCCAGCATGCTTTTGCTCTCATGACTATCAATGTTATCTTCGGGAGATCTAAATAACCGAAGCGCTGTCTGGGCACATTGTGATATAAAGGGAGACTGTGCTCTGCAGAGCTTAGTTACAGCAGCAGCACTGGAACAATGTTAAAATATATGAAAATATATCTACTAGTGCTGGATCTAGTGAGGAGGAGGTGGGGCCCAGGCAAACAACAATGCAAGTGCATGGCTGGTAGTGCAGGAAACGTGATCAAACTCGGGCTGAAAACACAATACCATGGTTGATTATTGAGACGATCGCAACTGATTCAACAAGTTCATGTGTTTTGTTGATTCAGATTTTTTGTCTTGCTGGTTTGCATTAAATCCTTGAGTGTGAGTGTGTGCTGGTACGGCAGATCAGTGCGTTGCTAGGATACACACTTCAAGCCTTTACATTCGTCTTGGAGAAGACCAATCACAAGCAGGACTATTGGATGCACGGCTTCTTGATTTAAAAATTAAGAAAAACACTTTCTTTTATCTATTAAATCTACCAATTACCTTTTGTTTCAAAGCATGTTGTGTTTGGATTATATGGCAATATTATAGAAAAATAAGATGAATTTAGTACAATTGTTACATTAGTCATGGTTTGAGAGATTAATTCAAACGCTTTGCTTTTGGATATAAAATGTGAACAGTACTGAAAAACCATAGTTCAGAAATTACTTCTGTTAAATACAGTATTTTAAATTATTATTACAATGTTAATCTGATGCAGACGCACGCATATTCTTTTCAGTTGTTAAATGTAAGTCCTTTGTATTTTTTGTTTTTTATATAATTGAAGTGTTCTCATTTGAATGCAAGTCGTGCCTTTTTGTTTAACTATTATGCACACACTGTTTTAGTTATTAGAGCGTCTGTTAAAAAAAAACTAACGTTTGTTTATTTTGAAAAATAAAACCTCAATGCATGGATAATCATTGATAAATGTCTATACGATAATCGAATACGAAATGAGGGTGCCGACTGCACCTCGACTTAACAGGATCAACTGCATTTTTAAGGAGAGTTGAAAAGCTGAGGTAAAACACTGAACAATCAGAAGACCTTTTTACAGACATATAGGCTATGCGATCATTTACAGAAAGCTATTTATTTAAAAAGATATAGCACTCTCAATGTTTTTACTTGAACGTTTAAACTATATATGTGTAGAAGTCTAAAAGTCTAAAATAAATGTAATGGAATCAAGCACCCCTAATAACGCTACACATGTACAATAATATCCCTCTATTTAGACACTGAACATTTCTAATGTTATATACAGTACTTTAGCTCTTCTCCCCTTGGTATAATCGGGTAGGAGTGCCCGTGTGAAAGAGGCTTATATCTGTATCTTAAGATCACCAGTAGTGAGTCCTATCCTGAACTGGTGTGAGTGGTACAGGAAAAACAAATAGCTAGTAATGTAACCCACATGCTCCCTCCCTCCCTCTCTGCCACACTATCACGCAATCTAGAATGACAATGTCACAGCTACTGGGAGTCACTCACCTGCTAGAATGCATTCTGAATGGGAGCGCCCGTCTTCCTTTCCACCTCCTTGCATGCTGTTGGGAGAGCCTTCCTCTCCATCACCTTGCTCTCTCACGCAGATTCTCTCCAGCTCAGGGATGTTTGGTTTGAAGTCCTCAGATTCTTCCTTCCCTGGTTCCACGTGGTCAAACTCTACTTCAGGGGGCTCCTGTTTAATACAGTTAATTTCGAGCACCTCTCCTTGTTTAACAGGAAGCGGTTCTTCTGTCTGTGGGATCTCCAATTCACTGTGCTCAGCTTTAATCTCAGAGACCTCTGGCTGGCTGCTGTCACATTGCATCTCACAGAGCTCCTGTTTAATGGGGAGGGAAGCCAACCCAGCGACCTCCGCTCTAAAGGGGACAAGTTCAGGTTCAGAGAACTCCTCTTTAATCTGGACAGATTCCATCTCCACACTGTCCATGGCAGCACACGAGATTCTGCTTAGTAGCAGCTGAAAAAGAAATGCATTTATTTAAATATAGTGCTACTAAGGCCATTCAAGGGACCGACAAAACCTGGCTGTAATAGCAGGGCTGGCTTTACTATTGAAGGGACACAGAATTTCTTGTAATACGTTTATAATCCCAGAGGATTGTATCTGTCTAATCTCAAGAATGATGGATGAAAGTTACTATAGTTCTCTTTTCATTTAATAAGTATGTTTGGTGTTTTATAAAACATTCTCTTGAAAAGACTGATCAGCAAGGAGTCATTTTGTCCTCAAACCTTGGTTGTTAAGAGCTTGTTGTTCCTTTTAGGAGGCTGTGTGGTCCAGTGGTTAAATAAACAGGCTTGTAACCAGGAGGTCCCCGGTTCAAATCCCAGCTCAGCCACTGACTCATTGTGTGACCCTGAGCAAGTCACTTCACCTCCTTGTGCTCTGCCTTTGGGGTGAGACGTTGTTGTAAGTGACTCTGCAGCTGATGCATAGCTCACACACCGCTTTGTGATGGTGGACCACTATGAAAGGCGCTATATAAAACGAAAGATTGTTAGTATTATTATTATTATTAGAATCTGTTTCTTGAAGGATCCCAGGGTGTCGCTTCAACAATGTTACTGGGGAGTTGGTTCCAGACTCTCACAATTTTCTGTGTAAAAAAGTGCCTCCTATTTTCTCTTCCAAATAGCCCTTTATCTAATCTCCACACACATACATAATGTAATGAGATGTAAGAGAGTAATAAGAATTAAAAATAAATAAATCCCTAGAGAATTGTGTTTATTTATTACCTTAAAATAAGTACTACATACATAAACAGTGTGTTGTCATGGCAATTGGTGATCAAAGAAATAATAAAGTAAAATAAAACAAAATAAAATCAATAAATAATAAGGTCATCGCCTTACAGTGATGGCTTTGAAGTCATAATGCATGGCAAGTGTTATTAGGGAATGCTGTGTCGCGTTTTCAAGCGCGTCACTGAGCTGCGCTGCGAGGTTTGGAGACGCGCTTCTCTACAAGCTGCGTGTGACGTCAGAAAGACAGCAGCCACGAGCAGCCGGCGCGCGCTCCGGGTAACAGAACGAAACCCGTATTGACCCGCGAGACGCTTTCAGAACAATGAGAATCTGTCTGGAAACCCGCGAAGCTGTCAGCCCTGAAACACACAGACTGTGAATGAGAGGATGAGAAGAAAAACAAACGCGCTGACACAGACACGCCGCTTCACAAATACAACACACACACACACAAAAACAACGCGCTCCTACCACACCACAACCCGGACCTTTCAAAATAATACAATATAACAGCGCTCTGTAGTTTATAAACACATTGTAGAGCTCCATGCAGACTCTCTCACCTCCTCTCTGCTCTCCCTCAGTGTCTGAACGGATAAAACAACGCGCTCCTACCACACTACAACCCGGACCTTTCAAAATAATACAATATAACAGCGCTCTGTAGTTTATAAACACATTGTAGAGCTCCATGCAGACTCTCTCACCTCCTCTCTGCTCTCCCTCAGTGTCTGAACGGATAAAACAACGCGCTCCTACCACACTACAACCCGGACCTTTCAAAATAATACAATATAACAGCGCTCTGTAGTTTATAAACACATTGTAGAGCTCCATGCAGACTCTCTCACCTCCTCTCTGCTCTCCCTCAGTGTCTGAACGGATAAAACAACGCGCTCCTACCACACTACAACCCGGCCCTTTCAAAATAATACAATATAACAGCGCTCTGTAGTTTATAAACACATTGTAGAGCTCCATGCAGACTCTCACCTCCTCTCTGCTCTCCCTCAGTGTCTGAACGGATAAAACAACGCGCTCCTACCACACTACAACCCGGACCTTTCAAAATAATACAATATAACAGCGCTCTGTAGTTTATAAACACATTGTAGAGCTCCATGCAGACTCTCTCACCTCCTCTCTGCTCTCCCTCAGTGTCTGAACGGATAAAACAACGCGCTCCTACCACACTACAACCCGGACCTTTCAAAATAATACAATATAACAGCGCTCTGTAGTTTATAAACACATTGTAGAGCTCCATGCAGACTCTCTCACCTCCTCTCTGCTCTCCCTCAGTGTCTGAACGGATAAAACAACGCGCTCCTACCACACTACAACCCGGACCTTTCAAAATAATACAATATAACAGCGCTCTGTAGTTTATAAACACATTGTAGAGCTCCATGCAGACTCTCTCACCTCCTCTCTGCTCTCCCTCAGTGTCTGAACGGATAAAACAACGCGCTCCTACCACACTACAACCCGGACCTTTCAAAATAATACAATATAACAGCGCTCTGTAGTTTATAAACACATTGTAGAGCTCCATGCAGACTCTCTCACCTCCTCTCTGCTCTCCCTCAGTGTCTGAACGGATAAAACAACGCGCTCCTACCACACTACAACCCGGACCTTTCAAAATAATACAATATAACAGCGCTCTGTAGTTTATAAACACATTGTAGAGCTCCATGCAGACTCTCTCACCTCCTCTCTGCTCTCCCTCAGTGTCTGAACGGATAAAACAACGCGCTCCTACCACACTACAACCCGGACCTTTCAAAATAATACAATATAACAGCGCTCTGTAGTTTATAAACACATTGTAGAGCTCCATGCAGACTCTCTCACCTCCTCTCTGCTCTCCCTCAGTGTCTGAACGGATAAAACAACGCGCTCCTACCACACTACAACCCGGACCTTTCAAAATAATACAATATAACAGCGCTCTGTAGTTTATAAACACATTGTAGAGCTCCATGCAGACTCTCTCACCTCCTCTCTGCTCTCCCTCAGTGTCTGAACGGATAAAACAACGCGCTCCTACCACACTACAACCCGGACCTTTCAAAATAATACAATATAACAGCGCTCTGTAGTTTATAAACACATTGTAGAGCTCCATGCAGACTCTCTCACCTCCTCTCTGCTCTCCCTCAGTGTCTGAACGGATAAAACAACGCGCTCCTACCACACTACAACCCGGACCTTTCAAAATAATACAATATAACAGCGCTCTGTAGTTTATAAACACATTGTAGAGCTCCATGCAGACTCTCTCACCTCCTCTCTGCTCTCCCTCAGTGTCTGAACGGATAAAACAACGCGCTCCTACCACACTACAACCCGGACCTTTCAAAATAATACAATATAACAGCGCTCTGTAGTTTATAAACACATTGTAGAGCTCCATGCAGACTCTCTCACCTCCTCTCTGCTCTCCCTCAGTGTCTGAACGGATAAAACAACACGCTCCTACCACACTACAACCCGGACCTTTCAAAATAATACAATATAACAGCGCTGTGTAGTTTATAAACACATTGTAGAGCTCCATGCAGACTCTCTCACCTCCTCTCTGCTCTCCCTCAGTGTCTGAACGGATAAAACAACGCGCTCCTACCACACTACAACCCGGACCTTTCAAAATAATACAATATAACAGCGCTCTGTAGTTTATAAACACATTGTAGAGCTCCATGCAGACTCTCTCACCTCCTCTCTGCTCTCCCTCAGTGTCTGAACGGATAAAACAACGCGCTCCTACCACACTACAACCCGGACCTTTCAAAATAATACAATATAACAGCGCTCTGTAGTTTATAAACACATTGTAGAGCTCCATGCAGACTCTCTCACCTCCTCTCTGCTCTCCCTCAGTGTCTGAACGGATAAAACAACACGCTCCTACCACACTACAACCCGGACCTTTCAAAATAATACAATATAACAGCGCTGTGTAGTTTATAAACACATTGTAGAGCTCCATGCAGACTCTCTCACCTCCTCTCTGCTCTCCCTCAGTGTCTGAACGGATAAAACAACGCGCTCCTACCACACTACAACCCGGACCTTTCAAAATAATACAATATAACAGCGCTCTGTAGTTTATAAACACATTGTAGAGCTCCATGCAGACTCTCTCACCTCCTCTCTGCTCTCCCTCAGTGTCTGAACGGATAAAACAACGCGCTCCTACCACACTACAACCCGGACCTTTCAAAATAATACAATATAACAGCGCTCTGTAGTTTATAAACACATTGTAGAGCTCCATGCAGACTCTCTCACCTCCTCTCTGCTCTCCCTCAGTGTCTGAACGGGTAAAACAACGCGCTCCTACCACACTACAACCCGGACCTTTCAAAATAATACAATATAACAGCGCTGTGTAGTTTATAAACACATTGTAGAGCTCCATGCAGACTCTCTCACCTCCTCTCTGCTCTCCCTCAGTGTCTGAACGGATAAAACAACGCGCTCCTACCACACTACAACCCGGACCTTTCAAAATAATACAATATAACAGCGCTCTGTAGTTTATAAACACATTGTAGAGCTCCATGCAGACTCTCTCACCTCCTCTCTGCTCTCCCTCAGTGTCTGAACGGATAAAACAACGCGCTCCTACCACACTACAACCCGGACCTTTCAAAATAATACAATATAACAGCGCTCTGTAGTTTATAAACACATTGTAGAGCTCCATGCAGACTCTCTCACCTCCTCTCTGCTCTCCCTCAGTGTCTGAACGGATAAAACAACGCGCTCCTACCACACTACAACCCGGACCTTTCAAAATAATACAATATAACAGCGCTCTGTAGTTTATAAACACATTGTAGAGCTCCATGCAGACTCTCTCACCTCCTCTCTGCTCTCCCTCAGTGTCTGAACGGATAAAACAACGCGCTCCTACCACACTACAACCCGGACCTTTCAAAATAATACAATATAACAGCGCTCTGTAGTTTATAAACACATTGTAGAGCTCCATGCAGACTCTCTCACCTCCTCTCTGCTCTCCCTCAGTGTCTGAACGGATAAAACAACGCGCTCCTACCACACTACAACCCGGACCTTTCAAAATAATACAATATAACAGCGCTCTGTAGTTTATAAACACATTGTAGAGCTCCATGCAGACTCTCTCACCTCCTCTCTGCTCTCCCTCAGTGTCTGAACGGATAAAACAACGCGCTCCTACCACACTACAACCCGGACCTTTCAAAATAATACAATATAACAGCGCTCTGTAGTTTATAAACACATTGTAGAGCTCCATGCAGACTCTCTCACCTCCTCTCTGCTCTCCCTCAGTGTCTGAACGGATAAAACAACGCGCTCCTACCACACTACAACCCGGACCTTTCAAAATAATACAATATAACAGCGCTCTGTAGTTTATAAACACATTGTAGAGCTCCATGCAGACTCTCTCACCTCCTCTCTGCTCTCCCTCAGTGTCTGAACGGATAAAACAACGCGCTCCTACCACACTACAACCCGGACCTTTCAAAATAATACAATATAACAGCGCTCTGTAGTTTATAAACACATTGTAGAGCTCCATGCAGACTCTCTCACCTCCTCTCTGCTCTCCCTCAGTGTCTGAACGGATAAAACAACGCGCTCCTACCACACTACAACCCGGACCTTTCAAAATAATACAATATAACAGCGCTCTGTAGTTTATAAACACATTGTAGAGCTCCATGCAGACTCTCTCACCTCCTCTCTGCTCTCCCTCAGTGTCTGAACGGATAAAACAACGCGCTCCTACCACACTACAACCCGGACCTTTCAAAATAATACAATATAACAGCGCTCTGTAGTTTATAAACACATTGTAGAGCTCCATGCAGACTCTCTCACCTCCTCTCTGCTCTCCCTCAGTGTCTGAACGGATAAAACAACGCGCTCCTACCACACTACAACCCGGACCTTTCAAAATAATACAATATAACAGCGCTCTGTAGTTTATAAACACATTGTAGAGCTCCATGCAGACTCTCTCACCTCCTCTCTGCTCTCCCTCAGTGTCTGAACGGATAAAACAACGCGCTCCTACCACACTACAACCCGGACCTTTCAAAATAATACAATATAACAGCGCTCTGTAGTTTATAAACACATTGTAGAGCTCCATGCAGACTCTCTCACCTCCTCTCTGCTCTCCCTCAGTGTCTGAACGGATAAAACAACGCGCTCCTACCACACTACAACCCGGACCTTTCAAAATAATACAATATAACAGCGCTCTGTAGTTTATAAACACATTGTAGAGCTCCATGCAGACTCTCTCACCTCCTCTCTGCTCTCCCTCAGTGTCTGAACGGATAAAACAACGCGCTCCTACCACACTACAACCCGGACCTTTCAAAATAATACAATATAACAGCGCTCTGTAGTTTATAAACACATTGTAGAGCTCCATGCAGACTCTCTCACCTCCTCTCTGCTCTCCCTCAGTGTCTGAACGGGTAAAACAACGCGCTCCTACCACACTACAACCCGGACCTTTCAAAATAATACAATATAACAGCGCTCTGTAGTTTATAAACACATTGTAGAGCTCCATGCAGACTCTCTCACCTCCTCTCTGCTCTCCCTCAGTGTCTGAACGGGTAAAACAACGCGCTCCTACCACACTACAACCCGGACCTTTCAAAATAATACAATATAACAGCGCTCTGTAGTTTATAAACACATTGTAGAGCTCCATGCAGACTCTCTCACCTCCTCTCTGCTCTCCCTCAGTGTCTGAACGGATAAAACAACGCGCTCCTACCACACTACAACCCGGACCTTTCAAAATAATACAATATAACAGCGCTCTGTAGTTTATAAACACATTGTAGAGCTCCATGCAGACTCTCTCACCTCCTCTCTGCTCTCCCTCAGTGTCTGAACGGATAAAACAACGCGCTCCTACCACACTACAACCCGGACCTTTCAAAATAATACAATATAACAGCGCTCTGTAGTTTATAAACACATTGTAGAGCTCCATGCAGACTCTCTCACCTCCTCTCTGCTCTCCCTCAGTGTCTGAACGGATAAAACAACGCGCTCCTACCACACTACAACCCGGACCTTTCAAAATAATACAATATAACAGCGCTCTGTAGTTTATAAACACATTGTAGAGCTCCATGCAGACTCTCTCACCTCCTCTCTGCTCTCCCTCAGTGTCTGAACGGATAAAACAACGCGCTCCTACCACACTACAACCCGGACCTTTCAAAATAATACAATATAACAGCGCTCTGTAGTTTATAAACACATTGTAGAGCTCCATGCAGACTCTCTCACCTCCTCTCTGCTCTCCCTCAGTGTCTGAACGGATAAAACAACGCGCTCCTACCACACTACAACCCGGACCTTTCAAAATAATACAATATAACAGCGCTCTGTAGTTTATAAACACATTGTAGAGCTCCATGCAGACTCTCTCACCTCCTCTCTGCTCTCCCTCAGTGTCTGAACGGATAAAACAACGCGCTCCTACCACACTACAACCCGGACCTTTCAAAATAATACAATATAACAGCGCTCTGTAGTTTATAAACACATTGTAGAGCTCCATGCAGACTCTCTCACCTCCTCTCTGCTCTCCCTCAGTGTCTGAACGGATAAAACAACGCGCTCCTACCACACTACAACCCGGACCTTTCAAAATAATACAATATAACAGCGCTCTGTAGTTTATAAACACATTGTAGAGCTCCATGCAGACTCTCTCACCTCCTCTCTGCTCTCCCTCAGTGTCTGAACGGATAAAACAACGCGCTCCTACCACACTACAACCCGGACCTTTCAAAATAATACAATATAACAGCGCTCTGTAGTTTATAAACACATTGTAGAGCTCCATGCAGACTCTCTCACCTCCTCTCTGCTCTCCCTCAGTGTCTGAACGGATAAAACAACGCGCTCCTACCACACTACAACCCGGACCTTTCAAAATAATACAATATAACAGCGCTCTGTAGTTTATAAACACATTGTAGAGCTCCATGCAGACTCTCTCACCTCCTCTCTGCTCTCCCTCAGTGTCTGAACGGATAAAACAACGCGCTCCTACCACACTACAACCCGGACCTTTCAAAATAATACAATATAACAGCGCTCTGTAGTTTATAAACACATTGTAGAGCTCCATGCAGACTCTCTCACCTCCTCTCTGCTCTCCCTCAGTGTCTGAACGGATAAAACAACGCGCTCCTACCACACTACAACCCGGACCTTTCAAAATAATACAATATAACAGCGCTCTGTAGTTTATAAACACATTGTAGAGCTCCATGCAGACTCTCTCACCTCCTCTCTGCTCTCCCTCAGTGTCTGAACGGGTCTGTCTCCCACAAGACGAGGAATATACCAATCACAAAATACAAACCGATCAGCGCGGTTTAACAATTCATCTAATATGGACCGCAAAGGAAATTGTGATACCGAGGATCTTTTAATAAAAAATGAATATGACTTTCAATTTTAACATCATAATCGAGCTGTTTGTAGCTCTATATTTTCCCAGTGAATACAATTTGAATTCAGGTAACCCCTCCCCCATGCCGGAGTTGGTATAGTCCTTTCTCTATCAGGCGGCAGCAGCGTCGATGCAGCGAGTTTCACGCAGATATATAATCTGTGTTTCGTGTAATTATATTGATATTTCCCGTCCTCTTCTTCTGAATGAGATGTTTAAACACTAACGCGATACCCCTGATAATGTTTTTAGAAGTATATTAGGTTAGTTCAAGTTGAGCGTCGTTGTCACAAACAGATCCACAATGGCGCAGGCATGCTCGCAGTTTCATAGCTTTCTCTTCGCTAGTCTTGGAGGTTCAGGGCGTGTGAACTTGTTTTTGGTAAATACAGCACAGGGTCGCAGAAAGGTCATTCTTTACGAGTAAACTTCCAGGCAGTAACCTCTGCTATTTCTACCCCATGCTTTTATTTAGTTTCTCTTAAACTGTATTCTTGTCTCCTATTCTTTATCCAGGACAGTATTCCTCCCTGCTGTCCAGCGGCACAGATTTAGACTCTTCCTCAGACTGCGCTGCGAACTAAACCAGGCAACAGAGCCGCGTCCACAGCAGCAGAAGAGTCACCAGCAATGAGACACGCCAAGGAGTGCGCTGCTCTGTGAGACTCGAGGGGACGCGTTATCAAAGCGCTTCCTCCAGGCTTTAATTAACTGCTATTGATTTAAAAAAGGACAAGACATCATGTTAATGTTACAACATGAAAAACTAAACACACTGAGAGAGCTGAAGAGGACTTGAAATACAGTGTATCACTCAGCTGTGTGGTTCTAGTTTTGTAAAATGAACAGGTGGTTTACCTCTTTAAAATAAATAGGAGTTAATTAAAGACTGGCGTAAAAGCTTTGAAAAGATGTCCTGAGGCGTCTTATTGTGATTAAAAAGCGTCCCATTCCACAAGAAAAACCTGAGAGGCGTTAGAAAACTAAAGCTCTTTGAATGAAATGCTTTTTATTATATGAATAACTACCCAGTGGAGAGACAGAGGAGGTTAAAAAACCAAATGTATTGAATGAACAATGAAATCAGATCATATATGTCAGAGAGTGAGAGGTTTGTATTAAACAGTCCAGTTACAGTATTTTTAAAATGTTTTAATAGTTTAACTGCTTATGACTGCCCAGATTGGAAACAAAGGTAAATATTCTCATACAATACTCTGCATTTATATTACTGCGCCCAACAGTACTTTCTGTAAAGCTGTATTTGGGTCTGTAGTTGTTGTCCCCGGTCTGTACCAAGTGTATTCATTCAGGAGAAGCAACACGAGTGAAGGTGAATAAGCAGCCTACAGAATGTGTGCATTGCAGAAAGCGTGTATTATTAAAACATGACGAGACTTCTCTCAGGTTTTATTAATAACACCGATATTCTATTTGAGCGGCGTTAGCTTGTAGCCCTTCAAAAGTTACAGCGTTAAATTTGCAATGCTTCAATGTATCCAGTAGGTGGCACCAAAACACTGTTCAGCTTTTACATTGTAGAGTTTAGACTGCATTGGTTGATAATGTTCATTCCTCCTTGAATGAGTTCAGTAAAAAGGGCTGGACCTAGATATTTCAAACAGCATTACTGATATTTTTGTGCTACAATACACACATAAAAACAGTGTGCTCCACAATATAAAGCGTTCTTTAATTCTTAGTGTAAACTGCTGCATAATAAAGTGAATGTACACAAACATTTGTGTTTAGTGTTTAAGTCTTTTAATAATTAGACTATTATGTTTAACCCATTTATCTTTTTAAATGATACCTTCAATCTTCTACTGTGCTACTAATAGTGGTTAGGGCTCTGGACTCTTGACCGGAGGGTTGTGGGTTCAATCCCCAGTGGGGGACACTGCTGTTGTACCCTTGAGCAAGGTACTTTACCTAGATTGCTCCAGTAAAAACCCAACTGTATAAATGGGTAATTGTATGTAAAATAATATGATATCTGTATAATGTGAAATAATGTATAATGTGATATCTTGTAACAATTGTAAGTCACCCTGGATAAGGGCGTCTGCTAAGAAATAAATAATAATAATAATAATAATAATAATAATGGGAAAATGTAAAATAAATTGATGGCTGATCGAAACAAAATCTTTGTTGTTTTGTGAAACATAATTTCCTCTCATCAAAAAAATGTAACCTAAGAATCTTCCTGTTTCTTTTCTTTGTAAATCACCTCCTCACCCAGTTCATCGCTCTGTGCGTGTAATCTCCATGCCTGCAATGGTAATGACTAGAGTTCAATCACCTCCTCACCCAGTTCATTGCTGTGTGTGTGTAATCTCCATGCCTGCAATGGTAATGACTAGAGTTCAATCACCTCCTCACCCAGTTCATTGCTCTGTGCGTGTAATCTCCATGCCTGCAATGGTAATGACTAGAGTTAAATCACCTCCTCACCCAGTTCATCGCTCTGTGCGTGTAATCTCCATGCCTGCAATGGTAATGACTAGAGTTCAATCACCTCCTCACCCAGTTCATTGCTCTGTGTGTGTAATCTCCATGCCTGCAATGGTAATGACTAGAGTTCAATCACCTCCTCACCCAGTTCATTGCTCTGTGTGTGTAATCTCCATGCCTGCAATGGTAATGACTAGAGTTCAATCACCTCCTCACCCAGTTCATTGCTCTGTGTGTGTAATCTCCATGCCTGCAATGGTAATGACTAGAGTTCAATCACCTCCTCACCCAGTTCATTGCTCTGTGTGTGTAATCTCCATGCCTGCAATGGTAATGACTAGAGTTCAATCACCTCCTCACCCAGTTCATTGCTCTGTGTGTGTAATCTCCATGCCTGCAATGGTAATGACTAGAGTTAAATCACCTCCTCACCCAGTTCATTGCTCTGTGTGTGTAATCTCCATGCCTGCAATGGTAATGACTAGAGTTAAATCACCTCCTCACCCAGTTCATTGCTCTGTGTGTGTAATCTCCATGCCTGCAATGGTAATGACTAGAGTTCAATCACCTCCTCACCCAGTTCATTGCTCTGTGTGTGTAATCTCCATGCCTGCAATGGTAATGACTAGAGTTCAATCACCTCCTCACCCAGTTCATTGCTCTGTGTGTGTAGTCTCCATGCCTGCAATGGTAATGACTAGAGTTCAATCACCTCCTCACCCAGTTCATTGCTCTGTGTGTGTAATCTCCATGCCTGCAATGGTAATGACTATAGATAAATGACCTCCTTACCCAGTTCATTGCTCTGTGTGTGTAATCTCCATGCCTGCAATGGTAATGACTAGAGTTCAATCACCTCCTCACCCAGTTCATTGCTCTGTGTGTGTAGTCTCCATGCCTGCAATGGTAATGACTAGAGTTCAATCACCTCCTCACCCAGTTCATTGCTCTGTGTGTGTAATCTCCATGCCTGCAATGGTAATGACTAGAGTTCAATCACCTCCTCACCCAGTTCATTGCTCTGTGTGTGTAATCTCCATGCCTGCAATGGTAATGACTAGAGTTCAATCACCTCCTCACCCAGTTCATTGCTCTGTGTGTGTAATCTCAATGCCTGCAATGGTAATGACTAGAGTTAAATGACCTCCTCACCCAGTTCATTGCTTTGTGTGTGTAATCTCCATGCCTGCAATGGTAATGACTAGAGTTCAATCACCTCCTCACCCAGTTCATTGTATCCTTGAGCAAGGTACTTTATCTATATTGTTCCAGTAAAAGTCCAACTCATGAATAGGTATTTATATGTAAAAATAATGTGTAAAAAAATAATGTAATTGTGTGTAACAATTGTAAACCACCCTGGTGTCTGCTAAGAAATAAATAATAATATGGCAAAATAAAGACTATCCTAGATAAGTTTGATATTGTGTGATAATAAACTGACTATATACACAGATTCATGTAGAAAGGTAAAGAAGTAGACAAATATGGTGACTTATTTACTTTTGTATTATTATAATAACTTTTGGGGGTTGCAGCACCCCCTAGCGGTCACACACAGGAATATTTATTTATTTATTTATTTATTTATCTATTTATTTTTTTATTTATTTTTTTATTCATTCAGCTACAATTAAACAATGATCTGTTATAAAGCTATGGTATAATTTATTTATTTGTTCATATTTGAAATTCTCAGGGTAACTTGAAGCCGTGTTTCACCTCTAACTATTCTCCTGTTGAATGCAAACCTACAGGTGTGGTGTTCTGTGTGTCTCTGCTCTGGGGGCTCTTGCCACCCCTCCTCAAAAGCTCAGTCTCTGTAGAGCCTCACCCCTCTGAGGGAGACTCCCTGCTGGGACAGAGGGGGACCCCCTGGACAAACAGTCACTTCAATCCAGCCTGGAGCTGCTCCTGCCTCGTGCATCATTGCAGGCAGCCTCCAAAAGAGATGTCACAGACTGGCTGGGCAGTGAGACATGGTTCCAGTGGCAGAGTGGGGGAGCTCACAGGTAAGAACATAAGAACGTTTACAAACGAGAGGAGGCGATTCGGCCCATCTTGCTCGTTTACTTGTTAGTAGCTTATTGATCCCAGAATCTCATCAAGCAGCTTCTTGAAGGATCCCAGGGTGTCAGCTTCAACAACATTACTGGGGAGTTGGTTCCAGACCCTCACAATTCTCTGTGTATAAAAGTGCCTCCTATTTTCTGTTCTGAATGCCCCTTTGTCTAATCTCTACTTCTGACCCCTGGTCCTTGTTTTTTTTCTCAGGTAAAAAAAAATAAGTCCCCTTGGTCGACATTGTCAATACCTTTTAGGATTTTGAATGTTTGAATCAGATCACTGCGTAGTCTTCTTTGTTCAAGACTGAATAGATTCAATTATATTATCCTGTCTGCATATGACATGCCTTTAAAACCCGGAATAATTCTGGTTGCTCTTCTTTTCACTCTTTCTAGAGCAGCAATATCCTTTTTGTAACAAGGTGACCAGAACTGAACACAATATTCTAGAGGAGGTCTTACTAATGCTTTGTAAAGTTTTAACATTACTTAGCTTGATTTTAATTCAACACTTTTCACTATATACAGTGCCTATAGTAAGTGTTCACCCCCCTTGGACGTTTTCACAGTTTGTTGTGTTACAACCTGAAATCTTGATGTATTTAAATGAGATTTTTTTCCCTTTGATTTACACAATCTACTCAACACTTTCAATGTGTGAAAAAATGGGGGTGGGGGGGGGGGGTGGGGGGTGAAAAACAAATCAATTAAAAATAAAAACCTGAAAAGTCTTCATTAGTTAAGTATTCACCCTGTTTGTATTGGGAATGGGTTTCTTTGGGAATCTATAATAAAAGATGTCTCAATATCTTGCACAGTAGCATCCATATTTAGGGCAGCAGTGTGGAGTAGTGGTTAGGGCTTCTGACTCTTGACCGGAGGGTCGTGGGTTCAATCCCAGGTGGGGGACACTGCTGCTGTACCCTTGAGCAAGGTACTTTACCTAGATTGCTCCAATAAAAACCCAACTGTATAAATGGGTAATTGTATATAAATAAATAAATAAATAAATTATGTGATATCTTGTAACAATTCTAAGTCGCCCTGGATAAGGGCGTCTGCTAATAAATAAATAAATAAAAAATAAATTTGCATGTTGGGTTGGGTTTGACAGTGTGATCTCATTCATGTGCAGGTGTTAATACAGCAGCACCTTCACATCGAACGAGCAGGACACAGAGACAGAGAGCAGCTACTCCACTCACTAGTAATCGGTAAGCACACATCTCAATGATTTTTCAAATGTGCTTTCATTTCTTTATTTTTCTATTCCTCTGAAGGTGGTGGATTGGAGACCAGTCCTCTTTATGTCTCCACAGAGCAGGGATAACACAAGCAGAGGCAATGGGAGCTTATGGAATATTAGTTTGTTTAAAAATAAGCGGCTTAGCCACAATTGATATTTAAAGGGATTCTCATGCCCATTAGATTGGTCAGTCTGACTTGTATTTTCTTTAATAAAACGTGCAGACTGTAGTCCAGCAGCAGACCTCAGTGTTGTGACTGTATACTGAGGATAGTCTTATTATTGTTTCCATAGTGTAACATGTCCTGGATGTAAGGCTGATAGGTCTGTACCTGCCCAGGTTTGCTGTATCACCCTTCTGAGATATTGTTACCATATTGATGAGCCTCCTGACAGCAGGGTCATACCCTGTCCTTATCGACAAATCCTTTGTAAATCATTTGTACTTATCATTGTTGTTTATAAATGGATATAACTTAACACTGGCCATTTGGAAACAGAGGTGAACTGTCTGAATAGTTAAAGAATCCCTTAATTGGGTCTATAACTTAAAATCATTAACAAAGTTTAAAAATAAATCAATAAATGTTCTGCAATTCAGTGTGAATAGAAAAAAAAAGAACAAGCAAAAAAAACAGACTGTTTTGCATTATCACATTTGAATCAAAGGCGCTCCACAGCACACCAGTCCTGTGGCTCGCCTTTGATTCAAATGTGATCATGCAAAACACTCGAGATATGTCACATGAGGGAAAGCAACCTGTCTGCAAATCAAAACTGGTGTCCTGCCTTTCACCTTGCTGCGGAGGCCTGGGGTCCTAGCGGGGGGAGGGGCGGGGGGCTAGGTGCTGCACTGGGTTTATGTTAATGTTAAGAAATACTTTCTTTTAGTATTTCTAAATGTAGCACTATTGAGTGTGTAATAGTTATGGGTGGCTATTGTTAATGCATCAGGATAGTCTGTCACCTTTCTGTGGAGGCCTGGGTTCCAATCTGCATGGCTAGGTGGTGCTGTGGGTTAATGTTAATGCACTAGACTAGTCTGTCACCTTTCTGTGGAGGCCTGGGTTCAAATCTGGATGGCTAGGTGGTGCTGTGGGTTAATGTTAATGCACTAGACTAGTCTGTCATCTTTCTGTGGAGGCCTGGGTTCAAATCTGGATGGCTAGGTGGTGCTGTGGGTTAATGTTAATGCACTAGACTAGTCTGTCACCTTTCTCTGGAGGCCTGGGTTCAAATCTGGATGGCTAGGTGGTGCTGTGGGTTAATGTTAATGCACTAGACTACTCTGTCATCTTTCTCTGGAGGCCTGGGTTCCAATCTGGATGGCTAGGTGGTGCTGTGGGTTAATGTTAATGCACTAGACTAGCCTGTCACCTTTCTCTGGAGACCTGGGTTCCAATCTGGATGGCTAGGTGGTGCTGTGGGTTAATGTTAATGCACTAGACTAGTCTGTTATCTTTCTCTGGAGGCCTGGGTTCCAATCGGGGGGGCTAGCTGGTTCAGGGTATGTGTAGGTAAAGTGTCAGATTTACTAAAGATATTTTTTTTTTCAGCAAATTATTTGTAAATACTGATTACTTATCATTTTATTGATATATTGTAACATTGCTCATATTGAAACCTCAGGGATCTGTCTGAATATGTTTTTTATGCCACTGTGTATTTCCATGGATACATATGTAAAGTTTTTTTTTATTTCAATTGTTGATAGTTAATTATTAAATGAAGTTAATGATCAGCAATCAGGTTGTATTGGGAATGTGTTTCTTTGTGAATCTATAATAAAAGATGTCTCGATGTCTTGCACAGTATTGATTTGCATGTTGGGTTGGGTTTGACAGTGTGATCTCATTCATGTGCAGGTGTTAATACAGCAGCACCTTCACATCGAACGAGCAGGACACAGAGACAGAGAGCAGCTACTCCACTCACTAGTAATCGGTAAGCACACATCTCAGTGATTTTTCAAATGTTCTTTCATTTCTTTATTTTTCTATTCCTCTGAAGGTGGTGGATTGGAGACCAGTCCTCTTTATGTCTCCACAGAGCAGGGATAACACAAGCAGAGGCAATGGGAGCTTATGGAATATTAGTTTGTTTGTTTAAAAATAAGCGGCTTAGCCACAATTGATATTTAAAGGGATTTCAAGCACATTAGTTTGATCAGCCTGACTTGTATTTTCTTTTATAAAACGTGCAGACTGTAGTCCAGCAGCAGACCTCAGTGTTGTGACTGTATACTGAGGATAGTCTTATTATTGTTTCCATAGTTTAACATGTCCTGGACGTAAGGCTGATAGGTCTGTACCTGCCCAGGTTTGCTGTATCACACTTCTTAGATATTGTTACCATATTGATGAGCCTCCAGACAGCCGGGTCACCCCCTGTCTTTATTGACAAATCCTTTGTAAATCGTTTGTACTTATCATTGTTGTTTATAAATGGATATAACTTAACACTGGTCATTTTGAAACCCAGGTGAACTGTTGAATGGTTAAATAATCCCTTAATTGGGTCTATAACTTAAAATCATTACAAAAACGTTTAAAAATAAATCAATAAAGGTTCTGTGATTCACTGCATATAGAAAAAAAAGAACAAGCAAAAAAGAACAGACTGTTTTGCATTATCACATTTGAATCAAAGGCACTCCACAGCAGACCAGTCCTGTGGCTCGCCTTTGATTCAAATGTGATCATGCAAAACACTCGAGATATGTCACATGGGGGAAAGCAACCTGTCTGCAAATCAATACTGGTGTCCTGCCTTTCACCTTGCTGTGGAGGCCTGGGGTCCTAGCGGGGGGAGGGGCGGGGGGCTAGGTGCTGCACTGGGTTTATGTTAATGTTAAAAAATACTTTCTTTTAGTATTTCTAAATGTAGCACTATTGATTGTGTAATAGTTATGGGTGGCTATTGTTAATGCATCAGGATAGTCTGTCACCTTTCTGTGGAGGCCTGGGTTCCAATCTGGATGGCTAGGTGGTGCTGTTGGTTAATGTTAATGCACTAGACTAGCCTGGCATCTTTCTCTGGAGGCCTGGGTTCCAATCTGTAGGGCTAGGTGGTGCTGTGGGTTAATGTTAATGCACTAGACTAGTCTGTCATCTTTCTGTGGAGTCCTGGGTTCAAATCTGGATGGCTAGGTGGTTCAGGGTATGTGTAGGTAAAGTGTCAGATTTACTGAAGGTATTTTTTTGTTTCAGCAGATTATTTGTAAATACTGATTACTTATCATTTTATTGATATAGTGTAACATTAGTCATATTGAAACCTAGGGGATCTGTCTGAATATGTTTTTTATACCACTGTGTATTTCCATGGATACATATGTAAAGGTTTTTTTTTAAATTGTTGATTGTTAATTAGTTAATGAAGTTAATGATCAGCAATCAGGTTGTATTGGGAATGGGTTTCTTTGTGAATCTATAATAAAAGATGTCTCGATGTCTTGCACAGTATTGATTTGCATGTTGGGTTGGGTTTGACAGTGTGATCTCATTCATGTGCAGGTGTTAATACAGCAGCACCTTCACATCGAACGAGCAGGACACAGAGACAGAGAGCAGCTACTCCACTCACTAGTAATCGGTAAGCACACATCTCAATGATTTTTCTAATGTTCTTTCATTTCTTTATTTCTCTATTGCTCTGAAGGTGGTGGATTGGAGACCAGTCCTCTTTATGTCTCCACAGAGCAGGGATAACACAAGCAGAGGCAATGGGAGCTTATGGAATATTAGTTTGTTTGTTTAAAAATAAGCGGCTTAGCCACAATTGATATTTAAAGGGATTTTCCATCACATTAATCTGATCAGCCTGACTTGTATTTTCTTTTATAAAACGTGCAGACTGTAGTCCAGCAGCAGACCTCAGTGTTGTGACTGTATATTGAGGATAGTCTTATTATTGTTTCCATAGTGTAACATGTCCTGGATGTAAGGCTGATAGGTCTGTACCTGCCCAGGTTTGCTGTATCACCCTTCTGAGATATTGTTACCATATTGATGAGGCTCCTGACAGCCGGGTCACCCCCTGTCCTTATCGACAAATCCTTTGTAAATCATTTTTATTATTATTTATTTCTTAGCAGACGGCCTTATCACATTATTTTTACATACAATTACATTATTTTTTACACATTATTTTTACATACAATTACCCATTTATACAGTTGGATTTTTACTGGAGCAATCTAGATAAAGTACCTTGCTCAAGGGTACAGCAGCAGTGTCCCCCACCTGGGAATGAACCCACGACCCTCCGGTCAAGAGTCCAGAGCCCTAACCACTACTCCACACTGGTGATTTTGAAACCCATGTTAACTGTCTGATTAGTTAAATAATCCCTTAATTGGGTCTATAATTTAAAATTAGGGCTGTCAAGCGATTAAAAAAAAGAATTGCGATTAATCTCACGATTAAAAAAATGAATCTTAGTTAATCTCAGTTTTAATTGCATATTAAATTGTCACAATTACTACATCCATTGAATATAAATGTGTTTTATTACTGATGCTATTGTTTTTATTATCCTTAACTGTAAATAAAATTGTTTAAAATATATTTATTTATGTATTTATTTAACCAGGAAATGTACCCATTGAGATCACCACCAAAATGTACTAGGGGCAATAATTTAGAAATTACAAATACAACCAACACAATAACATGTGCGGTTCAAGCTTGATCAGCAGCACACAGAGATCAGAAAACACAATACATAGGATATCTATTTTAAATGTGATTGTGAACTGAAATAAATTAGTTTTTATAATAAAATTATAAATATGTAGCTATAGTAAGCACTTCTAGGGAATGAACTGTTAATTGTGAAGAGAACATACAAAAAAAAAAAAAACTGTCATCATATCCAAAAACTGCAAACTAACAATTGTCAGGCTTTACATACTACATGAAAAAAGAGCAACGCAGCCTAACTCATTTATTATCATGATCATTCTTCGCTTGATATGGGCTTGCAGCGATCCTGCATTTCTTTTGAAACTGCTGGGTTTAATTTGTTGTTGTTATTGTCTGTAGCTGAAGAGCTGCTCGTGTATTTTGAGAGATGAAGGCGTGTTCAGCACGCAGCAGACTAGATGTACTCGTGTGTGATACTGGAACTCACTTTGACAGTAGACAAGTAAGCGTCTTTCTGTCCAGTGAGCCGTCAAAAAAATATCCCATTCATTTTTAGTGCTTTGCTCCATTAAGAGGTTCAGTGACTAACTTTCTATTTAAACAATAACTGCACTCAGACACTCAATACCATGCTGCCACGGCCGGGATTGAAGTACGGTGTGCCGAAAGGCTCAAGACTCAGCAATGTTATTAACTCGCGTTAAAATAATTAAACTCTTTAAATAATAACTAAAATCATTTACGCGTTAATTGCAGAAGTTAACTGCGATTAATTGACAGCCATACTTAAAATCATTAAAAAAACTGTAAAAATAAATGAATTGTCTACAAGCCCTTCGCTTGTGGATCCTGGATACAAAGTGTTAAAGGTTCTGCGATTCACTGAGAATAGAAAAAAAAGAACAAGCAAAAAAGAACAGACTGTTCTGCATTATAACATTTGAATCAAAGGCGCTCCACAGCAGACCAGTCCTGTGGCTCACCTTTGATTCAAATGTGATCATGCAAAACACTCGAGATATGTCACATGAGGGAAAGCAACCTGTCTGCAAATCAAAACTGGTGTCCTGCCTTTCACCTTGCTGCGGAGGCCTGGGGTCCTAGCGGGGGGAGGGGCGGGGGGCTAGGTGCTGCACTGGGTTTATGTTAATGTTAAAAAATACCTTCTTTTAGTATTTCTAAATGTAGCACTATTGAGTGTGTAATAGTTATGGGTGGCTATTGTTAATGCACTAGACTAGTCTGTCACCTTTCTCTGGAGACCTGGGTTCCAATCTGGATGGCTAGGTGGTGCTGTGGGTTAATGCTAATGCACTAGACTAGTCTGTCACCTTTCTCTGGAGGCCTGGGTTCCAATCTGGATGGCTAGGTGGTGCTGTGGGTTAATGTTAATGCACTAGACTAGTCTGTCACCTTTCTCTGGAGGCCTGGGTTCCAATCTGGATGGCTAGGTGGTGCTGTGGGTTAATGTTAATGCACTAGACTAGTCTGTCACCTTTCTCTGGAGGCCTGGGTTCCAATCTGGATGGCTAGGTGGTGCTGTGGGTTAATGTTAATGCACTAGACTAGTCTGTCATCTTTCTCTGGAGGCCTGGGTTCCAATCTGCATGGCTAGGTGGTGCTGTGGGTTAATGTTAATGCACTAGACTAGTCTGTCACCTTTCTCTGGAGGCCTGGGTTCAAATCTGGATGGCTAGGTGGTGCTGTGGGTTAATGTTAATGCACTAGACTAGCCTGTCACCTTTCTCTGGAGGCCTGGGTTCCAATCTGGATGGCTAGGTGGTGCTGTGGGTTAATGTTAATGCACTAGACTAGTCTGTCATCTTTCTCTGGAGACCTGGGTTCCAATCTGGATGGCTAGGTGGTTCAGGGTATGTGTAGGTAAAGTGTCAGATTTACTGAAGGTATTGTTTTGTTTCAGCAAATTATTTGTAAATACTGATTCCTTATCATTTTATTGATATATTGTAACATTGGTCATATTGAAACCTAGGGGATCTGTCTGAATATGTTTTTATGCCACTGTGTATTTCCATGGATACATATGTAAAGGTTTTTTTTTTTTAATTGTTGATAGTTAATTAGTAAATGAAGTTAATGATCAGCAATCAGGTTGTATTGGGAATGGGTTTCTTTGTGAATCTATAATAAAAGATGTCTCGATGTCTTGCACAGTATTGATTTGCATGTTGGGTTGGGTTTGACAGTGTGATCTCATTCATGTGCAGGTGTTAATACAGCAGCACCTTCACATCGAACGAGCAGGACACAGAGACAGAGAGCAGCTACTCCACTCACTAGTAATCGGTAAGCACACATCTCAATGATTTTTCAAATGTTCTTTCATTTCTTTATTTCTCTATTCCTCTGAAGGTGGTGGATTGGAGACCAGTCCTCTTTATGTCTCCACAGAGCAGGGATAACACAAGCAGAGGCAATGGGAGCTTATGGAATATTAGTTTGTTTGTTTAAAAATAAGCGGCTTAGCCAAAATTGATATTTAAAGGGATTTTCCATCACATTAGTTTGATCAGCCTGACTTGTATTTTCTTTTATAAAACGTGGAGACTGTAGTCCAGCAGCAGACCTCAGTGTTGTGACTGTATACTGAGGATAGTCTTATTATTGTTTCCATAGTGTAACATGTCCTGGATGTAAGGCTGATAGGTCTGTACCTGCCCAGGTTTGCTGTATCCCCCTTCTGAGATATTGTTACTGTATTTATGAGCCTCCTGACAGCCGGGTCACCCCCTGTCCTTATCGACAAATCCTTTGTCAATCATTTTTATTATTATTTATTTCTTAGCAGACGTCCAGACATTATTTTTTTTACACATTTTTACATACAATTACCCATTTATACAGCTGGGTTTTTACTGGCGCAATTTAGGTAAAGTACTTTGCTCAAGGGTACAGCAGCAGTGTCCCCCACCTGGGATTGAACCCACGACCCGCCGGTCAAGAGTCCAGAGCCCCAACCACTACTCCACACTGGTGATGTTGAAACCCATGTGAACTGTCTGAATAGTTAAATAATCCCTTAATTGGTCCTATGAATAAAAATTAGGCTGTCAAGCGATTAAAAAAAAAAAAATTGCGATTAATCTCACGATTAAAAAAAAAATATTTTAGTTAATCTCAGTTTTAATTGCATATTAAATTTTTACAATTAGTACATCCATTGAATTTGAATGTGTTTTATTACTGATGCTATTGTTTTTATTATCCTTAACTCTAAATAAAATTGTTTAAAATGTATTTATTTATGTATTTATTTAACCAGGAAATGTACCCATTGAGATCACCACCAAAATGTACTAGGGGCAATAATTTAGAAATTACAAATACAACCAACACAATAACATGTGCGGTTCAAGCTTGATCAGCAGCACACAGAGATCAGAAAACATCATACATAGGATATCTATTTTTAAATGTGATTGTGAACTGAAATAAATTTTGTTTTTTTTAATAAAATTATAAATCTGTAGCTATAGTAAGCACTTCTAGGAAATGAACTGTTAATTGTGAAGAGAACATACAAAAAACACTGTCATCATATCCAAAAACTGCAAACTAACAATTGTCAGGCTTTACATACTACATGAAAAAAAGCAGCAACGCAGCCTAACTCATTTATTATCATGATCATTCTTCGCTTGATATGGGCTTGCAGCGATCCTGCATTTCTAATGAAACTGCTGGGTTTAATTTGTTGTTGTTATTGTCTGTAGCTGAAGAGCTGCTCGTGTATTTTGAGAGATGAAGGCGTGTTCAGCACGCAGCAGACTAGATGTACTCGTGTGTGATACTGGAACTCACTTTGACAGTAGACAAGTAAGCATCTTTCTGTCCAGTGAGCCGTCAAAAAAAAATCCCATTCATTTTTAGTGCTTTGCTCCATTAAGAGGTTCAGTGACTAACTTTCTATTTAAACAATAACTGCACTCAGACACTCAATACCATGCTGCCACGGCCGGGATTGAAGTACGGTGTGCCGAAAGGCTCAAGACTCAGCAATGTTATTAACTCGCGTTAAAATAATTAAACTCTTTAAATAATAACTAAAATCATTTACGCGTTAATTGCAGAAGTTAACTGCGATTAATTGACAGCCATACTTAAAATCATTAAAAAAACTGTAAAAATAAATGAATTGTCTACAAGCCCTTCGCTTGTGGATCCTGGATACAAAGTGTTAAAGGTTCTGCGATTCACTGAGAATAGAAAAAAAAGAACAAGCAAAAAAGAACAGACTGTTCTGCATTATAACATTTGAATCAAAGGCGCTCCACAGCAGACCAGTCCTGTGGCTCACCTTTGATTCAAATGTGATCATGCAAAACACTCGAGATATGTCACATGAGGGAAAGCAACCTGTCTGCAAATCAAAACTGGTGTCCTGCCTTTCACCTTGCTGCGGAGGCCTGGGGTCCTAGCGGGGGGAGGGGCGGGGGGCTAGGTGCTGCACTGGGTTTATGTTAATGTTAAAAAATACCTTCTTTTAGTATTTCTAAATGTAGCACTATTGAGTGTGTAATAGTTATGGGTGGCTATTGTTAATGCACTAGACTAGTCTGTCACCTTTCTCTGGAGACCTGGGTTCCAATCTGGATGGCTAGGTGGTGCTGTGGGTTAATGCTAATGCACTAGACTAGTCTGTCACCTTTCTCTGGAGGCCTGGGTTCCAATCTGGATGGCTAGGTGGTGCTGTGGGTTAATGTTAATGCACTAGACTAGTCTGTCACCTTTCTCTGGAGGCCTGGGTTCCAATCTGGATGGCTAGGTGGTGCTGTGGGTTAATGTTAATGCACTAGACTAGTCTGTCACCTTTCTCTGGAGGCCTGGGTTCCAATCTGGATGGCTAGGTGGTGCTGTGGGTTAATGTTAATGCACTAGACTAGTCTGTCATCTTTCTCTGGAGGCCTGGGTTCCAATCTGCATGGCTAGGTGGTGCTGTGGGTTAATGTTAATGCACTAGACTAGTCTGTCATCTTTCTCTGGAGACCTGGGTTCCAATCTGGATGGCTAGGTGGTTCAGGGTATGTGTAGGTAAAGTGTCAGATTTACTGAAGGTATTGTTTTGTTTCAGCAAATTATTTGTAAATACTGATTCCTTATCATTTTATTGATATATTGTAACATTGGTCATATTGAAGCCGAGGGGACCTGTTTGAATATGTTTTTTATGCCACTGTGTATTTCCATGGATACATATGTAAAGGTTTTTTTTTTTTAATTGTTGATAGTTAATTAGTAAATGAAGTTAATGATCAGCAATCAGGTTGTATTGGGAATGGGTTTCTTTGTGAATCTATAATAAAAGATGTCTCGATGTCTTGCACAGTATTGATTTGCATGTTGGGTTGGGTTTGACAGTGTGATCTCATTCATGTGCAGGTGTTAATACAGCAGCACCTTCACATCGAACGAGCAGGACACAGAGACAGAGAGCAGCTACTCCACTCACTAGTAATCGGTAAGCACACATCTCAATGATTTTTCAAATGTTCTTTCATTTCTTTATTTCTCTATTCCTCTGAAGGTGGTGGATTGGAGACCAGTCCTCTTTATGTCTCCACAGAGCAGGGATAACACAAGCAGAGGCAATGGGAGCTTATGGAATATTAGTTTGTTTGTTTAAAAATAAGCGGCTTAGCCAAAATTGATATTTAAAGGGATTTTCCATCACATTAGTTTGATCAGCCTGACTTGTATTTTCTTTTATAAAACGTGGAGACTGTAGTCCAGCAGCAGACCTCAGTGTTGTGACTGTATACTGAGGATAGTCTTATTATTGTTTCCATAGTGTAACATGTCCTGGATGTAAGGCTGATAGGTCTGTACCTGCCCAGGTTTGCTGTATCCCCCTTCTGAGATATTGTTACTGTATTTATGAGCCTCCTGACAGCCGGGTCACCCCCTGTCCTTATCGACAAATCCTTTGTCAATCATTTTTATTATTATTTATTTCTTAGCAGACGTCCAGACATTATTTTTTTTACACATTTTTACATACAATTACCCATTTATACAGCTGGGTTTTTACTGGCGCAATTTAGGTAAAGTACTTTGCTCAAGGGTACAGCAGCAGTGTCCCCCACCTGGGATTGAACCCACGACCCGCCGGTCAAGAGTCCAGAGCCCCAACCACTACTCCACACTGGTGATGTTGAAACCCATGTGAACTGTCTGAATAGTTAAATAATCCCTTAATTGGTCCTATGAATAAAAATTAGGCTGTCAAGCGATTAAAAAAAAAAAAATTGCGATTAATCTCACGATTAAAAAAAAAATATTTTAGTTAATCTCAGTTTTAATTGCATATTAAATTTTTACAATTAGTACATCCATTGAATTTGAATGTGTTTTATTACTGATGCTATTGTTTTTATTATCCTTAACTCTAAATAAAATTGTTTAAAATGTATTTATTTATGTATTTATTTAACCAGGAAATGTACCCATTGAGATCACCACCAAAATGTACTAGGGGCAATAATTTAGAAATTACAAATACAACCAACACAATAACATGTGCGGTTCAAGCTTGATCAGCAGCACACAGAGATCAGAAAACATCATACATAGGATATCTATTTTTAAATGTGATTGTGAACTGAAATAAATTTTGTTTTTTTTAATAAAATTATAAATCTGTAGCTATAGTAAGCACTTCTAGGAAATGAACTGTTAATTGTGAAGAGAACATACAAAAAACACTGTCATCATATCCAAAAACTGCAAACTAACAATTGTCAGGCTTTACATACTACATGAAAAAAAGCAGCAACGCAGCCTAACTCATTTATTATCATGATCATTCTTCGCTTGATATGGGCTTGCAGCGATCCTGCATTTCTAATGAAACTGCTGGGTTTAATTTGTTGTTGTTATTGTCTGTAGCTGAAGAGCTGCTCGTGTATTTTGAGAGATGAAGGCGTGTTCAGCACGCAGCAGACTAGATGTACTCGTGTGTGATACTGGAACTCACTTTGACAGTAGACAAGTAAGCATCTTTCTGTCCAGTGAGCCGTCAAAAAAAAATCCCATTCATTTTTAGTGCTTTGCTCCATTAAGAGGTTCAGTGACTAACTTTCTATTTAAACAATAACTGCACTCAGACACTCAATACCATGCTGCCACGGCCGGGATTGAAGTACGGTGTGCCGAAAGGCTCAAGACTCAGCAATGTTATTAACTCGCGTTAAAATAATTAAACTCTTTAAATAATAACTAAAATCATTTACGCGTTAATTGCAGAAGTTAACTGCGATTAATTGACAGCCATACTTAAAATCATTAAAAAAACTGTAAAAATAAATGAATTGTCTACAAGCCCTTCGCTTGTGGATCCTGGATACAAAGTGTTAAAGGTTCTGCGATTCACTGAGAATAGAAAAAAAAGAACAAGCAAAAAAGAACAGACTGTTCTGCATTATAACATTTGAATCAAAGGCGCTCCACAGCAGACCAGTCCTGTGGCTCACCTTTGATTCAAATGTGATCATGCAAAACACTCGAGATATGTCACATGAGGGAAAGCAACCTGTCTGCAAATCAAAACTGGTGTCCTGCCTTTCACCTTGCTGCGGAGGCCTGGGGTCCTAGCGGGGGGAGGGGCGGGGGGCTAGGTGCTGCACTGGGTTTATGTTAATGTTAAAAAATACCTTCTTTTAGTATTTCTAAATGTAGCACTATTGAGTGTGTAATAGTTATGGGTGGCTATTGTTAATGCACTAGACTAGTCTGTCACCTTTCTCTGGAGACCTGGGTTCCAATCTGGATGGCTAGGTGGTGCTGTGGGTTAATGCTAATGCACTAGACTAGTCTGTCACCTTTCTCTGGAGGCCTGGGTTCCAATCTGGATGGCTAGGTGGTGCTGTGGGTTAATGTTAATGCACTAGACTAGTCTGTCACCTTTCTCTGGAGGCCTGGGTTCCAATCTGGATGGCTAGGTGGTGCTGTGGGTTAATGTTAATGCACTAGACTAGTCTGTCACCTTTCTCTGGAGGCCTGGGTTCCAATCTGGATGGCTAGGTGGTGCTGTGGGTTAATGTTAATGCACTAGACTAGTCTGTCATCTTTCTCTGGAGGCCTGGGTTCCAATCTGCATGGCTAGGTGGTGCTGTGGGTTAATGTTAATGCACTAGACTAGTCTGTCACCTTTCTCTGGAGGCCTGGGTTCAAATCTGGATGGCTAGGTGGTGCTGTGGGTTAATGTTAATGCACTAGACTAGTCTGTCATCTTTCTCTGGAGACCTGGGTTCCAATCTGGATGGCTAGGTGGTTCAGGGTATGTGTAGGTAAAGTGTCAGATTTACTGAAGGTATTGTTTTGTTTCAGCAAATTATTTGTAAATACTGATTCCTTATCATTTTATTGATATATTGTAACATTGGTCATATTGAAACCTAGGGGATCTGTATGAATATGTTTTTATGCCACTGTGTATTTCCATGGATACATATGTAAAGGTTTTTTTTTTTTAATTGTTGATAGTTAATTAGTAAATGAAGTTAATGATCAGCAATCAGGTTGTATTGGGAATGGGTTTCTTTGTGAATCTATAATAAAAGATGTCTCGATGTCTTGCACAGTATTGATTTGCATGTTGGGTTGGGTTTGACAGTGTGATCTCATTCATGTGCAGGTGTTAATACAGCAGCACCTTCACATCGAACGAGCAGGACACAGAGACAGAGAGCAGCTACTCCACTCACTAGTAATCGGTAAGCACACATCTCAATGATTTTTCAAATGTTCTTTCATTTCTTTATTTCTCTATTCCTCTGAAGGTGGTGGATTGGAGACCAGTCCTCTTTATGTCTCCACAGAGCAGGGATAACACAAGCAGAGGCAATGGGAGCTTATGGAATATTAGTTTGTTTGTTTAAAAATAAGCGGCTTAGCCAAAATTGATATTTAAAGGGATTTTCCATCACATTAGTTTGATCAGCCTGACTTGTATTTTCTTTTATAAAACGTGGAGACTGTAGTCCAGCAGCAGACCTCAGTGTTGTGACTGTATACTGAGGATAGTCTTATTATTGTTTCCATAGTGTAACATGTCCTGGATGTAAGGCTGATAGGTCTGTACCTGCCCAGGTTTGCTGTATCCCCCTTCTGAGATATTGTTACTGTATTTATGAGCCTCCTGACAGCCGGGTCACCCCCTGTCCTTATCGACAAATCCTTTGTCAATCATTTTTATTATTATTTATTTCTTAGCAGACGTCCAGACATTATTTTTTTTACACATTTTTACATACAATTACCCATTTATACAGCTGGGTTTTTACTGGCGCAATTTAGGTAAAGTACTTTGCTCAAGGGTACAGCAGCAGTGTCCCCCACCTGGGATTGAACCCACGACCCGCCGGTCAAGAGTCCAGAGCCCCAACCACTACTCCACACTGGTGATGTTGAAACCCATGTGAACTGTCTGAATAGTTAAATAATCCCTTAATTGGTCCTATGAATAAAAATTAGGCTGTCAAGCGATTAAAAAAAAAAAAATTGCGATTAATCTCACGATTAAAAAAAAAATATTTTAGTTAATCTCAGTTTTAATTGCATATTAAATTTTTACAATTAGTACATCCATTGAATTTGAATGTGTTTTATTACTGATGCTATTGTTTTTATTATCCTTAACTCTAAATAAAATTGTTTAAAATGTATTTATTTATGTATTTATTTAACCAGGAAATGTACCCATTGAGATCACCACCAAAATGTACTAGGGGCAATAATTTAGAAATTACAAATACAACCAACACAATAACATGTGCGGTTCAAGCTTGATCAGCAGCACACAGAGATCAGAAAACATCATACATAGGATATCTATTTTTAAATGTGATTGTGAACTGAAATAAATTTTGTTTTTTTTAATAAAATTATAAATCTGTAGCTATAGTAAGCACTTCTAGGAAATGAACTGTTAATTGTGAAGAGAACATACAAAAAACACTGTCATCATATCCAAAAACTGCAAACTAACAATTGTCAGGCTTTACATACTACATGAAAAAAAGCAGCAACGCAGCCTAACTCATTTATTATCATGATCATTCTTCGCTTGATATGGGCTTGCAGCGATCCTGCATTTCTAATGAAACTGCTGGGTTTAATTTGTTGTTGTTATTGTCTGTAGCTGAAGAGCTGCTCGTGTATTTTGAGAGATGAAGGCGTGTTCAGCACGCAGCAGACTAGATGTACTCGTGTGTGATACTGGAACTCACTTTGACAGTAGACAAGTAAGCGTCTTTCTGTCCAGTGAGCCGTCAAAAAAAAATCCCATTCATTTTTAGTGCTTTGCTCCATTAAGAGGTTCAGTGACTAACTTTCTATTTAAACAATAACTGCACTCAGACACTCAATACCATGCTGCCACGGCCGGGATTGAAGTACGGTGTGCCGAAAGGCTCAAGACACAGCAATGCGATTAACGTGTGTTAAAATAATTAATCTCTAAAAAACATTTACGCGTTAATTGCAGAAGTTAACTGCGATTAATTGACAGTCGTACTTAAAATCATTTAAAAAAACTGTAAAAATAAATGAATTGTCTACAAGCCCTTCGCTTGTGGATTCTGGATACAAAGTGTTAAAGGTTCTGCAATTCACTGCGAATAGAAAAAAAGAACAAGCAAAAAAGAACAGACTGTTCTGCATTATCACATTTGAATCAAAGGCACTCCACAGCAGACCAGACCTGTGGCTCACCTTTGATTCAAATGTGATCATGCAAAACACTCGAGATATGTCACATGAGGGAAAGCAACCTGTCTGCAAATCAAAACTGGTGTCCTGCCTTTCACCTTGCTGTGGAGGCCTGGGGTCCTAGCGGGGGGAGGGGCGGGGGGCTAGGTGCTGCACTGGGTTTATGTTAATGTTAAGAAATACCTTCTTTTAGTATTTCTAAATGTAGCACTATTGAGTGTGTAATAGTTATGGATGGCTATTGTTAATGCACTAGACTAGTCTGTCACCTTTCTGTGGAGGCCTGGGTTCCAATCTGGATGGCTAGGTGGTGCTGTGGGTTAATGCTAATGCACTAGACTAGTCTGTCACCTTTCTCTGGAGGCCTGGGTTCAAATCTGGGGTGGCTAGGTGGTGCTGTGGGTTAAATTCACCTCTACAACACACGTGGTTATACATTTTATATGTGTTTTTGCTACAATATAATTTGTTTAATTAGTGCAAGAAAAGTGTCCTGATACATAGTTTTAGGAATGTTATCTAAACTGTTGAATAATTTCAGTAAAGAAAATTATTTGGATTCACAGAGAGACAGACACCAAGTGGTCAGTGATGTAACTGCAGTTTGTTTCTTTTCAAACAAGAAGGGGATAATAATAATAATAATAATAATAATAATAATAATAATAATAATAATAATAATAATAATAATAATAATAAATTCCAAATGATGCATATTACACATTGATTCTTACTGCAGTATGTCATATTGTAAGTATATAACTCCACTGAACAGAAATAATTGCAAAGTACAGTAATCTGTCTCATATCTGACTGTGGTGGGACCAGAGTAAGGGCGGATATGCAAAAAGTGAATGAATGAATCCTGTTTTAAATACCATTACACACAGCTGTAACAATTACTATATTCACACAATTCTTGTTTTGAGATTCAGCTTTTATTATGGAGCTCCTCTAAATACCTTGTTTAGAAAGATATTAATGTTTGTGACAGAGTAGCCGTCTGCCGTGTGGGTGCGTGCATTCACTGCTGAGTGACAGGCAGGAGATCGAGACGGAGGTTGAAGTTGATACGCCCCCCGCAGGCGAGCAGGATTTATTTACATATCAACACACTGAACACGTGACACTACCAGCAATGGCAGAGCATGGAACACATACAACACAGTGTATGAAAACTGTGGTGGGATCTATAATCTCTGAACTAATCTTCTCTGTTCAATAATAATCTAACGTTGCTGAAGAGCTTGATCGTGGAGGATATGTGACGTGCGGATTCACGCCGGATCACTGTAGTATCTAAACTGTGAGCCTACACTAACCCAAAATGTGAATAACTGTTATTTAAGTTATTATGCCAGTGCGTACATTTTTAACAAATGCATATATAAAACTGTAGAGTAAACCTTAGTTTCTTGTATTTACTTTATCATCGTATCCCAGTTTCTTATTGAAGTATGTAGATTTTTTCATAAACATTTTTGTGATTAAGTACTGTTCGTTAAGAGTGGAGATGGTTGTAGAGCTGTTTAATGTTGTGTCTGCGCGGTCGCACAGGCATCTTTAAGGTCTGAATGAAGGTCCTGTTTAAAGTCGATTTTACAACCAGCTCAAAAGGGAGGTAACATCCCACCGATATGCATGAACATGTTTATGTGTGGTCGGACTGGCAGGCTCAACAAACCCTGAGAACGGGGTAGCACTTGGTTGAAAACTTTTTGAGATAAAGAGTTTCTTTCTTTTAAATTATTAAGATGCATTTTTATACACCTGTATCTCTAAGCAAATTAAAGAACCCCGCTCGGCATACACATAATCCCGGGGGTGTGCATGCGCAATAATTAATATATTTTGTGGGGGGGTCCTAGTTTTACAGAAACTGAACCCCAAAGATAGCAGTCTGACGTCACTGCTGCCTGACGTCGTTGCTAGGCAGAGTAAATTGCGACCGTTCCATTGCACTGAATAGGGAGACATGAAATATATAGTTCAGCACACAGGTGATAATATTTTTGTTTTATTTGTTTGTGCCTTCACCACTGGGGAAACTAATAATAATGTGTTAATTCAGGAAATACGATTTTCATTTCCCCCCCTCTCTCTTTTGTTGTTATGGTACGGTCGGGAGTTCAACGAGACCGTTCCATTCCACAAATAAATCTATGCTGCTGTGGGTATTAAACCTGTTAACTTCTCTGTGCTTTTAAATAATACAATGAAAGTGACCCTGTGTGTAGTGTTACTTATTATACAATTAAGATTAAATTAAACTGGTGGGGACGCAGCCTCTAGCATGTATCTAGTACAGCAATTGCAAGCAACGACACTGTTACTGTACAGATTTCATTCAGAGGGATGCAGGAAGTTTAACAATAACGACATGTCGGTTGACAAGAAGACATGAATTATAACATGATCCTGTTTACAGTTTTTAAAAGAATATTCTGAAATGAGAATGATTTTGTAAAGACATGAATGCATTTTATACGTTTATTCATACTAAAAATGAATGTCACTTGTGCTGAGTTAGAAAATAAACATACTGCTCAGTATCACCAGATTTATATAGAGCCATTTTAAAATTCAAACACGGAATTCATTATCCCCCATATTGTTTATTAAAATGATATGATATTGCAATTAATACAGCACTTGCCAATTTCAAGCATGACAGGGTTGTAATTCCCACAATGGGAAAACCATCAGCCATGGTCACTGTGTTCCCTGGGTGTGAAAAGATGAGCAATGGTTTCAATGTAATGATAGCCATGCACACAATGCATCAGGCTGCCTAAAAACCTGCAGGATTCTTACATGATCTTTCTAGAGAGAGTGGACAGAGCCATACAACATGAAGAATAACTGCCCTCAGCACTGCTGTTCAAATGTGTCCCCACGTCTCCAGTCTCAGGTACAGTCGTTGCTGTCCCCTCCTCTCCAGTCTCAGGTACAGTCATTTGCTGTCCCCACCTCTCCAGCCTCAGGTACAGTCATTACTGTCCCCACCTCTCCAGTCTCAGGTACAGTCATTGCTGTCCCCACCTCTCCAGTCTCAGGTACAGTCATTACTGTCCCCACCTCTCCATCCTCAGGTACAGTCATTACTGTCCCCACCTCTCCAGTCTCAGGTACAGTCATTACTGTCCCCACCTCTCCATCCTCAGGTACAGTCATTACTGTCCCCACCTCTCCAGTCTCAGGTACAGTCATTGCTGTCCCCACCTCTCCAGTCTCAGGTACAGTCATTACTGTCCCCACCTCTCCATCCTCAGGTACAGTCATTACTGTCCCCACCTCTCCAGTCTCAGGTACAGTCATTACTGTCCCCACCTCTCCATCCTCAGGTACAGTCATTACTGTCCCCACCTCTCCAGTCTCAGGTACAGTCGTTGCTGTCCCCACCTCTCCAGTCTCAGGTACAGTCGTTGCTGTCCCCACCTCTCCAGTCTCAGGTACAGTCGTTGCTGTCCCCTCTTCTCCAGCCTCAGGTACAGTCGTTGCTGTCCCCTCCTCTCCAGTCTCAGGTACAGTCGTTGCTGTCCCCACCTCTCCAGTCTCAGGTACAGTCGTTGCTGTCCCCACCTCTTCAGTCTCAGGTACAGTCATTGCTGTCCCCACCTCTCCAGCCTCAGGTACAGTCGGTGCTGAAATAATAGTAAAAATTACTTTAATAGTAACACAGTTAGGGTTAGGGGTTGAGATTAGGTTAGTTGTAGACATTAGGTTTAGGGGTAGGGGGTAGATTAAGGGGTTAGGAGGCTAGTAGGTACCTACTGGCCCATTCCTATGGGATGATTTTTACTTGATAACGTCCCATTCAATCGACTGATCTCAATCAGATCAGCAGGCGCAACAGTGTTTTTAAGCGCTGTTCACACTTGTATCGGTACAGTTTGTTTCGGTATAGAATATACCCGTACGAAACCACTTTCTGTCCTAACTCACTTTCCAGTACCGGTACAGTACAGATACAGTTGCGATATACCTGTCCACATTCATGATGTTTAAATCGACAGTGTTGGGGCTCTGAACTCGTTTCCATGACGACCGCTGTCACATCTGTTAGAAGCGGATCCGTTGTTATGTAATACAGCATGTTTTCCCGTCCTGTCCATGTACAGTGTTTTGTTTTTGCCGCCTTGTTCATTTCAATTAAATCGGATATTGCAGGTTCTACTGTAATTGTTAATTAAGACATTACTGTGAAAGCACCAATACATCATGAACCTAAAGAAAGCAATGCAGATGAGGAATTGTTATGTGTTTAAGCACGGGCATGCATCAAACTCTTCAATACCGAACACTGACCTGAACACATGAAAATATTCAGTTCTAATGATATTATTTCTCTTCAGCACTGTGGTATCACAGAGCTATCAAATATACTGTGGTGTTTATTTTGTAAACAGCAGTCTTGGAACATGGAACACATATGCAATGTAATTCCTCAATAAATAAAAATAAACATTTCTATTGAGGTGAAATAAACGTTTCTATTGCGGTTCCAATGTGATTGAGTGTTGTGTTTTTTATTTTGTTTTGCTGTGTTTTTTTATATTTGAAGCTTCCCTTATGAAGGTGATTAATAGAAAGTTTTCTCTTTCTAATGCAGAGTCTGCTGTGATGGAGAAGAGGGGGTTCCTCATCCTTCTGCTGGCAGGTGGGTTTCCTTTATCTCTGTTTTTCTCACTATTTGCTTTGATATTTCCCACACTCCCTCCCTGTATGTTACACATTATTTTCCATGTATCTGGAGAGGTTCCCAGTCCTCTGTGTTCAGTCTGTCTGTCACAGGGTGGGTGTGTGCGTGTGCGTGTGTGTGCGTGTGCGTGCGTGTGTGTAGGGGGTATATTGGGTTGGCAGGGAGGGAGGGGGTTACATTTCTCCCTGTCAGATCACGTGGAAATGTGGCTGGAGCCGACAACTGAATACATGATTAAGTGATTAATTAGGCTTCAGACACGGCTGAATAGAATAGGTATTCACGGGTGGTAATTAGTAAGGGCACAGATCTTCTATATACACAAGATGGTCACCTCCGCTGGTTTAACATTGGAACTTCCTTCCGTGCCTGAGCGGTGCATCATGAGAATCCAAAGAGTGCCGGTAGCGACTTTTCCCCTATCTATATAATGTAAAATCTGCTTCATTTCCTATTCCAAGGCTTCTCTTTTTTAAAACGATTCCATTTTTAAACGAGATTAACCTAGATTTATTTAGAGACACACCTCCTTAACACATACGTGTTATTCTTTCTACAATCGATGTTTTCACCTGGCCTGACGAGAGCTCTTTGTAGCCGAAGTGCTGTCAGAAATTGCTACTGTCATGAATATTCATGAGCAGTCAAGACTGGGGCGTGGTTTGGTTTGGTAGCGGGTAGATATTATTATTATTATTATTATTATTATTATTATTATTATTATTATTATTATTATTATTATTATCACTACTACGCGTAGTACTAATGCCTCGGGGGTGTTCCTCATTTAATTGTAGCAACACAGTAAAAAAAAAAATTGTATTATCTCCCTTTTCAATCTTCCGCGGCATGATCCTTTGTAAATTTTACAACTCCTGAATTCAGCTTTTGATTTATATACAGTAGATGCTGCTTGGTAGCCATCAAAAAGTTTTAATTATCTGAAAGTTTTTAAGCGAAAAACCATGGGATAGGATTGGTTCCTGTAAAGGTTTTAATAACCAAAACCAAAAGTTGTCTTTATCAGAGTTGCTAATAAGCGGCATCTGTTTATGTATCAGTTTTTAATGTTTATCTGTACGAATTGACATAATGTCTGATGATTTGAATTGGGATCAATATAAATGGTTTCGGATTTAATTCAATGTTAATACCCTTAAAGCAACTGCTTCATTTAAAAAGACGTACATTTCCGTCTCTTTTTTTAAAATGATCGGCTTGTATTTATATTCTTAGTTCAGTTCTCAGATACGGTTGCAATTCATGACTGAACAGTTTTGAATACTCTAACAATAGTAGTTCTTAATGTATGTTATGTGTGCTTCATTTACTCTGCCGCAGCGCCCCGCACAGCTGTTAGCATTGCCACTAGCATCATTTCCTCTGCCGCAGCGCCCCGCACAGCTGTTAGCGTTGCCACTAGCATCATTTCCTCTGCCGCAGCGCCCCGCACAGCTGTTAGCGTTGCCTCTAGCATCATTTCCTCTGCCGCAGCGCCCCGCACAGCTGTTAGCGTTGCCACTAGCATCATTTCCTCTGCTGCAGCGCCCCGCACAGCTGTTAGCATTGCCTCTAGCATCATTTCCTCTGCCGCAGCGCCCCGCACAGCTGTTAGCGTTGCCACTAGCATCATTTCCTCTGCTGCAGCGCCCCGCACAGCTGTTAGCATTGCCTCTAGCATCATTTCCTCTGCCGCAGCGCCCCGCACAGCTGTTAGCGTTGCCACTAGCATCATTTCCTCTGCTGCAGCGCCCCGCACAGCTGTTAGCATTGCCTCTAGCATCATTTCCTCTGCCGCAGCGCCCCGCACAGCTGTTAGCGTTGCCACTAGCATCATTTCCTCTGCCGCAGCGCCCCGCACAGCTGTTAGCATTGCCACTAGCATCATTTCCTCTGCCGCAGCGCCCCGCACAGCTGTTAGCATTGCCTCTAGCATCATTTCCTCTGCCGCAGTGCCCCGCACAGCTGTTAGCGTTGCCTCTAGCATCATTTCCTCTGCCGCAGCACCCCGCACAGCTGTTAGTGTTGCCACTAGCATCATTTCCTCTGCCGCAGCGCCCCGCACAGCTGTTAGCGTTGCCTCTAGCATCATTTCCTCTGCCGCAGCACCCCGCACAGCTGTTAGCGTTGCCACTAGCATCATTTCCTCTGCTGCAGCGCCCCGCACAGCTGTTAGCATTGCCTCTAGCATCATTTCCTCTGCCGCAGCGCCCCGCACAGCTGTTAGCGTTGCCACTAGCATCATTTCCTCTGCTGCAGCACCCCGCACAGCTGTTAGCATTGCCACTAGCATCATTTCCTCTGCCGCAGCACCCCGCACAGCTGTTAGCATTGCCTCTAGCATCATTTCCTCTGCTGCAGCACCCCGCACAGCTGTTAGCATTGCCTCTAGCATCATTACGCTGCCGGAATACCTCGCACCGCTGTCAGCCCTTGTGCCTTTTATTTTGACCAGTGTGGTGTTGTTAGTTTTTGTATCATTTTGTGGTGTTCATTTGTTTAATTAAAAGGCTCATTAGTGCATTTAACCGTGCAGCTTTCTGTGTCTGTGCCTGCAAATACCATCTGAGAGGCTACAGCGCCACACAGGGTAATACCTTACATCAATCAGAATAGATTTCAAAATATCTTCATGTATTTGATGGAACATATTGCAATATATTTAAAAATGAATAAATCTCCATTGATGTTAAAATATATGAAAATATATTTCTAAAATTTATTTAAATACAAATAAAAATCTATTTTTTTTTTTTAAATGTCTTCAGTTCCTCAGCAGGGACAGAACATTTCTGAGAATGAGCTGGTATAGGATGCTAACCTGTCTCAGTCTATTAATCTTTCACTCCACTAGCTATCAGCATGTTAATCATGTTGTTTTTTCTTTATCAGGGTTTTGTGTGCCTGCGTACAACCAGATCAGAAAACACGTGTTTGTGGAAACTGTGAAGAGCTGGTCTGGAGCTCAGAGCTACTGTAGAGAGAAGCACACAGACCTGGCCACTGTGCGCAGCCAGGAAGAAGCAGAGCAGCTCTTAAATATTGCAGGAGCTTCTCTCTGGGGTTCCTGGATCGGGCTGTATCATGATGACACACAGAACTGGCAGTGGTCTAACAGCGATGATGTCATCTACTCCAACTGGAGGACAGACGACTTCTGTGCTTCAGTCAATTCAGACGGAAAGTGGACTGATTTACCCTGCCACCTTCAGAAAGCCTTCATGTGCTACAAAGGTAAAGACATAATTATTGCTATATTGCAATTGATTATTCATTTATTTCAGTTCTTATAATTATTAAGCATCCCTGTGAGGGGAGCTTGTATGAGTTTGCAAATCCACCCACTCCTACAGCTGCTAATATCTCATAAACTATTTCAGCTTGCAAATATTTTCAGTCAAAACCCTGAATCCAAGTTGCCCTTGAAAGGATACAAAAACATACGCTTATTAGATGTGTTTGGTGTGTTTCAGAGGCAGTTCCAAAAGATACCTACATTTTGTTAGTGATAGATGGATGGATCTATAACACTGTGTTTCCCCCCTCTGGTGAGGTGTAGGGCTGTCAGATTTACCTTCCCCTCTGGGCTGGGGTTTGCTGTGTGAAGGTTGAAATCTTCTCTGGGAGTTCTGTGGCAGTTCATTTCTTTCAGATCCAGGAAAGTCAGGCTCTGCTTCATCTCCTAGTAGCTGAGTGCTGCTGGTATTGGGCCTGGGTATCTGTATATTTCAACATACTCTCCGCAGCTTCCAGGATGGTGGGCATTTACCACTGTGCTCATGGCAACTCTGACCTCTGCAGACAGGTTACGTTTGAACAGCAGCTTGAAGCTCTTGTCTACATTGCCTGGATGTGCTTCACCTGCATAGTAAAGGAGTTTCAGCTCCTTGTAGAAGTCTCTTGGGTCCTCATCCTTCTTGCATTGTCTGAGACAGGCTGTGTGCAGGGCTGTGCATGGATCACCGGGTCCTCATCCTTCTTACATTGTCTGAGACAGGCTGTGTGCAGGGCTGTGCAGGGATTGCTGTACTTGGAGCATTTCCCTGTTAAGGCAGCACACAGTTTCTCAAAATGTTTCCTGGTCCACTTCTGTACTGTGTCTACAAGTGTGAGAGAGAGCAGTCTGGCCTCATGTAGATCACTTGTCAGTCCCAGTCATTCATAATATCCTGCATATGACTGATGTGAGGTGTACCACAGGGATCAGTATTAGGTCCTCTGCTATTCCTAATCTACATTAATGATTTAGACTCTGATATAGTAAGCAAAGCTCGTTAAATTTGCAGACAACACAAAAATAGGAGGAGTGGCAAACACTGTTGAAGCAGCAAAGGTCATTCAAAATGATCTAGACAGCATTCAAAATTGGGCAGACACATGGCAAATGAAATTTAATAGAGAAAAGTGTAAAGTATTGCATGCGGGCAATAAAAATGTGCATTATAAATATCATATGGGAGATAGTGAAATTGAAGAAGGGAACTATGAAAAAGACCTAGGAGTTTATGTTGACTCAGAAATGTCTTCATCTAGACAATGTGGGGAAGCTATAAAAAAAGGCCAACAAGATGCTCAGATATATTGTGAGAAGTGTTGAATTTAAATCAAGGGAAGTAATGTTAAAACTCTACAATGCATTAGTAAGACCTCACCTAGAATATTGTGTTCAGTTCTGGTCACCTCGTTACAAAAAGGATATTGCTGCTCTAGAAAGAGTGCAAAGAAGAGCGACCAGAATTATCCTGGGTTTAAAAGGCATGTCTGTGTACTATATATAATGATTTCCATTACACGAGAGTAGATGTTAAAACTTCATGCTGATTTGAACTCGGCTCTCGCCAAGATAAGCACCAACTAAGACGTAGCTTTACAGTAAACTAATGTGATCCATCTGTGTCTCCATCCATTTACGTTTCCTTCCATATGATGATGTAGATATCCTTCTGTCTGGTGTTAATGGCTGAAGTGTAATGCTGGCTCCAGGGATCAGCTTATTTTGCCTCCCTGGCGCATCAGCACACACAACGGCTGCGATGCTGGCTCCGGGGATCAACCACAGTGCGGCCTCCCCAGCGCATCAGCATGACAACCGTCTGGACTGAGCTAAGTAGGGTACATCTCTGGGGTTTTCAAGTGGGCACCTTCCATCCTCAGTGTTTCGTCGACTAGCCCACGACACCTCAAGAGGGCTCGACGGTGATGCTGGCGTCCCAGAATCACCCCCCTCCGTCCCCCACTCAACTCAGCCCAGCTTACTTACCTGTACATCAGCGTTTCTTTCTTTCTATTGTGCTTGAGATCCCCAGCCAGAATCTTTCCATCTCAACTACAGCCAGTTGCTGCTCCTCTCTGCTGCTTCAGATAAGTTCTTCACTGTGCGACGCAACTCTTGGCCACTGAATCCGACGTCTCTGAGAAACCAGGTTGTAGAGTGTACCACAAATCCTCGACAACCCACTTCCACTGGGTAAACCCGGACTCTCCATCCTCGCTGTTCCGCTTCAGTGGCTAGTTGAGCATACCGCAGTTTCTTCCTCTCATACGCCTCATCTACAGCATCCTCCCATGGCACTGTTAACTCTACCAGGCCCTTGCTTTTTTCACAGCTTGCTCTACTTCTTTCCACTTAGATGCACAGTCCTCCATTTGGTATTCTGGTGGATTGATAGGTGGGATGTCTGAAGGAATTGACATAGGCTCCTGCCTTTTTGAATCTGTATGAGTTTCCTCCGAATATCTCCAGCTCAAACTTAGATGCTTTTAGTGTGCCATTCTTCTCACTGGTGAATAACTTCTTTACAAATTTGAATGGGTCTTTATAAAAGTTAGCTCTCGCACGCTCCTTCTTTTTGTAGCGTTTCCGTAGGCGCTCAGCTCTGCGCAATGTTGCAAGCTTATCTTTTATGACCCTTTGTAAGAGATCGAGTCCCTCCTTCTGACTTTGTTCTGCTCTTCTCCATTGCTTCCTCAGCTGTCTCCTTTCTCTAACTAAGCGTTCAATCACTGCTGCCGTCTAGACTTTCCAGGAATAGTTTGTACTTTTTCCTTCCTTTTTTCAACTCCAAACCTCTCGCTTCCATATGCGTAGATGATGTCCCGAAATTTATCCAGCTTCTTTTCTACTATTCCACTTAATCTTTCCAATGCAACGCAGAGATCAGTGTTTACTGTGTCCCATGCAGTCTTCTCACAAGCTCTTGGCCATTGAACTCCAGGCTTGTGCCCGTTGAGGTTCTTTTCTCTCTTATGCTGGTTTGTCTGACCAGGTTCACAAGGATCATTAGGTTCATCACTAACTGTGTCCATGCAAGTCCTCCTCATGTCTATGACAGGGGTGCTGATGTCCTGCGAACTATATATAA
>NC_081239.1:6702995-6742995 GCF_902713425.1 Acipenser ruthenus | reverse complement strand
GGAGAGTGGGAGGATTCACTCTGCAGTCAGAGAAACTATTTCATGTGCTACAGCGGTGAGTTGAGATTCAATTCCTTTGTTAATGACACAGCTGACTGGACTGGGGGATGAAGCCAGGTCCCCTGGATACTGCAGAGGGGCCATAATCTTGAAACGTTCAAAAGAAGAAACATCTTCTTAAATACAGTATGTTTCTAAGTTTATTATTAATAAAAAATGTTAAGAAGGTGTGTTATTCATAACAGTTTCTTAGTTTGTTTTTCCTTCATAAGAATCTTAAGAAAATGTGAATTCTTCAAAGAAATGTTCTTATTGTTTTGTTTAGATTGTTTATATTCCAGACAGCAAAATACTTGTCTTAAATATGTGGCCCTTATTAGATGTGTAGAAGAAATATGTTTAGCAGTTAAATAACAATTTGTATTAGAATAAAAGGTGATAAAGAGGGTTGTAGTTTTGCTGTATTGTGTAGTGGGCTGAACCTCACATGACTGATTTGTTTGTTATGCAAGTTAAGTCTGACAGGTATTAAAAAAAATATAAAAAAGCTGCATCTCTCTGTTGCAAGTTAGTTTCAGGCACCATGAACAGAGGACAGACTTTGATACACAGCTGATAGCACAGCAGGTGCCATGTTTCATGAGGTACAGCCTCCACAGTGATGAGACAGTCTTGTTGCTTGAGACAAATGTAACTTTTATTTACATTTGAAATAATAATAATAATAATAATAATAATAATAATAATAATAATAATAATAATAATACCACAGCCACCTGAACTAAGCAGTCATTGCACTGCCTCAGCCAATCAGGTTCCTAGTAGAGTGCTCATTATCATGCAGTTGACACCCTCAGAGCTTTAGAATGTTGAAACTGTCATTGGAACAGGCTCACTTCAAAACAGACAAATAGCAGCCAGTACAGGAAAGACATGAAAGCACATGGGGGGGATGTGTTCATAATGATCCTGTTTGCTTCATATTGACTGTGCACCGACTGTGAGGAAAATTTGAATGATCAATTTGAAAAAGAACGGTCATTATTCCTAAATCATTAAATACTCCCCCATCCCCCACTTTGCTATTAAATACTTTTCAGACATAAACTAAAGAGACTCCCATGCACTGCTAGAGATGCTGCTTTTCATGACCTTGATAGCTGAGCCGGGTGTGACTCGGGTTCAATCACTATACAACAGGAGAGCCAGCGCACCTCCACAGATGACATTGATTTTGATCTGCTGTTTGTGTTTACAGAGCCCAGCAACATCACTGAGAGATACACCCTGATTGAAGAACTGAAAACCTGGACTGAAGCTCAGCAGTACTGTAGAGAACACCACACCGACCTCGTCGGTATAAAGAACGCCAGTGAAAATGAAGAAATAGTGAAGAAAGCGCAGGGCAAGCCCTTCTGGATAGGCCTGTTCAATGAGCCCTGGAAGTGGTCACACCAGGGGGATAGCTACACATTTCACAGCTGGAGCAAAGGGGAACCAAACAATCAGGGAGGGGATGAGAAGTGTGTGGTGATGAGTATGACTGGTGGATGGAATGACTATGGCTGCAACAATCAGAAGTCCTTCTTCTGCTGTGAGGGTGAGGACCCTGTTCAGACTGTGTTCTCATTTAATTCAGTGTAAACCTTCAGGTTCAAAGAGGGAAGCATGATTAGATCTCTTCATTAGGTCCTGGTGGTGACAACTCTAGCAGTTTCCACTTTGAGAATCAATCACAGGCTCCCTGCTCAGGCTGATGGGATGGTCAATGTCCTTCCAGAGGTAATGGGGTGATGTGGATTGCAGCTATCAGTACCCCTTGTTCTGCTGTGACTGAAGGCTCCCTGTTCAGTCTGTGCTCTTGTTCAGCTCAGTGTTTGTACCCCAGACTGTGAGCAGGGACTCAGAGGCTCAGTCCATCTGATCCTTCAGTAGCTGTCTGACCTCCAGAGCAGGACAGGGTGTAGCCTAGAGATCTGAAGAACCAGAATCCAGCCCGGTCATTAAGAGAGTGAGAGGGAGCAGCTACCCCTCATTGTTATACCCAGGAGAGACGTGTGCTGTGATATACATTCTTACTGTCTATTTATTATATTTATTTGAAAACAATAAACCATGTCATTGTCAGCATTGCCCTGGTGGAGACAGCAGCATAGACACAGTTTCATTGAAATGCATTTGAACAATACACTTGAAACAGGAAACACTAAATCTTCTTGTTGTGTGTTTTCTTTACAGATTCAGACCCCACAAGCCCCCCTTCCACTCCGGTCTCTCAAGGTATGCAGTGTAATCACTTCAGTGGATTCAGAACCACTGCAGGAATCTGGCTTTGTTATAAACTTTCTTTTTTCTCTTTTTTTCTTGTTACAGAAGCAGAATCCTCGAGCCCCTCTTCCACTCCGGTCTCTCAAGGTAAGTGCAGTTTGAAGATGGCAGTTTGTTCAGTGTGATTGACAGCCCACACCATGAGTTATAAATGAATCTCAGTGCTCTTATCAACTTCACTAATTTAACAGGGAGTTCAACATTGCCCTGGTGATGACAGTACCACACACACAAACACACACACACACACACACACAAAGGATACACACACACTAACTGACACACACTCACACACACACACACACACACACACACACAGTGTCGCTCAAATATATTTAAACAATAATGTAGAAATGCAAATGACGTATTTTTACTCCTGCAAATCCAAACCTCTCAAGCCTTCTCTCAACACCAGACTCTAAAGGTATGGAGTGCACTAGTTCAGTTTGAATGTGGCTTTGTAATAAATGACTTATTGTTTGATTGTATTAGTATTTATTTATTGCCCTGGTGGAGACAGCAGCATAGACACAGTTTCATTGAAATGCATTTGAACAATACACTGGAAACAGGAAACACTAAATCTTGTTGTCGTGTGTTTTCTTTACAGATTCAGACCCCACAAGCCCCCCTTCCACTCCGGTCTCTCAAGGTATGCAGTGTAATCACTTCAGTGGATTCAGAACCACAGCAGGAATCTGGCTTTGTTATAAACTTTCTTTTTTCTCTCTTTCTTTTCAAAGAAGCAGAATCCACGAGGCCCCCTTCCACTCCGGTCTCTCAAGGTAAGTGCAGTTTGAAGATGGCAGTTTGTTCAGTGTGATTGACAGCCCACACCATGAGTTATAAATGAATCTCAGTGCTCTTATCAACCTCACTAATTCAACAGTGAGTTCACCATTGCCCTGGTGATGACAGCACCACACACACACACACACACACACACACACTGACAGACACACCCCCACACACGCACACACACTGTCACACACACACACACTGACACACACACCCACACACACACTGATGCACACACACTGTCACACACACACACACACACTGACACACACTCTGACACACACACTGTCACACACACACACACACACACACACACTGACACACACACACACACACACACTGACGCACACACACACACACTGACACACACACACAGACACACACACACACGCACACCCACTGACTGACACACACTCACACACACACACACACACACACTGACGCACACACACACACACACACTGACACTGACACACACGCACACTGACACACACACGCACACACACTGACACACACACACACACAGACACACACACACACACAGACACACTGACGCACACACACACACGCACACACTGACACACACACACGCACACACTGACACACACACACACACTCACACACACACTGACACACACACACACACACGCACACACACTGTCACACACACAGACACACACACACACTGACGCACACACACACACACACACTGACACACACACACACACACACACACACACACACTGAAACACACACACATGCACACACTGACACACACACACTGACGCACACACACACACACACTCACACACACACACACACTCACACACTGACTGATACACACTCACACACACACACACACACACACAATTTCACTCAAATATATTTAAACAATAATGTAGAAATGCAAATGATGTATTTTTTACTCCTGCAAATCCATACTTCTCAAGCCCTCTCTCAACACCAGCCTCTAAAGGTATGGAGTGCACTAGTTCAGTTTGAATGTGGCTTTGTAATAAATGTCTTATTGTTTGATTGTATTAGTATTTATTTATTGTCCTGGTGGAGACAGCAGCATAGACACAGTTTCATTGAAATGCATTTGAACAATACACTTGAAACAGGAAACACTAAATCTTCTTGTTGTGTGTTTTCTTTACAGATTCAGACCCCACAAGCCCCCCTTCCACTCTGGTCTCTCAAGGTATGCAGTGTAATCACTTCAGTGGATTCAGAACCACTGCAGGAATCTGGCTTTGTTATAAACTTTCTTTTTTCTCTCTTTCTTTTTAAAGAAGCAGAATCCTCGAGGCCCCCTTCCACTCCGCTCTCTCAAGGTAAGTGCAGTTTGAAGATGGCAGTCTGTTCAGTGTGATTGACAGCTCACCTTACGTGTCATGTGATCCACTAGAGCTATATAAGCTGTGGGAGAGCTGTGTGCAACTATTCAGCAACAACACTAGGAGAGCAGATGGTTGTCTTTCGGTTTGGAATCCTAATGTATAGAGTTACATTATATTGTATTATTATTATTATTATTTATTTCTTAGCAGACGCCCTTATCCAGGGCGACTTACAATCGTAAGCAAATACATTTCAAGTGTTACAATACAAGTAATACAATAAGAATTGTCCAGCAAATATTCTGTCTACAGGTAACCCTGTTTATACTGAAAACTGCCCTAACATTAGACACTCCTCTAAACATCTAAACACAAGAGTTCATCTTTGAAAGTCTACCTCTACACGTCTGCTTCTTGTGTTCTAGGTACCAGCACCTCACCTGAGCCCTGCACTTAACTCACATTCTGTGCTGTATGTTACAGTCTACGTGGGGTCTTATTGTTTTACATGGGGTTTATTTAATGGCTGTGTGAACTCTTCTGTGCTGCACATTACAGACTACGTGGGGTCTTATTGTTTGACATGAAGTTTATTTAATGGCTGTGTGATCTCTTCTGTTTGTCTGCACAGATAACATGGCAACAGCAAGGGTCAAACTAAACGTACCCCAAGGAGTGAATCTTGAGGACCCCAAAGTGAGCGAAGCCATTTTAGAGCAGGTAGGTGACACGCCCTTTCAGAAATCCAAACTGACACTGCTTCCTGTGTACTGGGCTTCGTGTGACACTGATGAGCTAATCTCACGTTGACTTTGCTTCCCTTTAGTTCCTTCTAGTGTCCTCTCATTTCCCTGATAGATACACAGAGAGATGTGGTGCTCCTTGATAACACTGTGTTTCTTGTGTTGTTGTTTCAGATCCGGGAGCACCTCTCCAAGAACTTTCCAATGGACGGTGTTAATCTGCGCTGGAGAAAACAAGACGGGGAGATATTCCACATGGAGGAAGAGGAGGAGGAGGAGGAGAAGAAGAAGTACTTCGAGCCGTGAGATACCAGCACCCACAATGACAAGCAGGGGCTTTCAGAGCAGCACTGGCTTATATTAATCTGACATTATCTACTGGTTTATATTAATCTGACATTATCTACTGGTTTATATTAATCTGACATTATCTACTGGTTTATATTGCTCTGACATTATCTACTGGTTTATATTACTCTGACATTATCTACTGGTGCAGCACTGGTTTATATTAAGGTGATGGGGTGTGTGTGTGTGTGTTTTAATTTAATGATAATTTAAATATATGTTCAATTATTTACTGGTACAGCACATATTTATAGTAAGGTGGTGGTGTGTGTGTTTTAATTTAATGATAATTTAAATATATATTCAATTATTTACTGGTGCAGCACATATTTATATTAAGGTGAGGTGGGTGTGTGTTTTAATTTAATGATAATTTAAATATATGTTTAATTATTACTGGTGCAGCACATATTTATATTAAGGTGAGGTGTGTGTTTTAATTTAATGATAATTTAAATATATATTCAATTATTTACTGGTGCAGCACATATTTATATTAAGGTGAGGTGTGTGTGTGTTTTAATGTAGTAAATGATTCTAATAGAGGTTACATTAGTTACTGGTGCAAGTTTCTTTCACCTTGTAAAGAATATATTCAGAGTGCTAACAGAGTAACAGGCCTCTTCCCCATGGCATGGCAGAGCATGGATTTACAGAATGAATGTACAACTTGCAGTGTACTATTAAATCCCATAGAGGGCACCACAAACACATTTACTGAGGGAGGAAGGGAGCAAGCTCCTGTATAATTATACAATCACCTGGAAGGTCTTGATGCTGCAGTACATTACAAACAGGAGCCAGGATACAGGTGTTGAATTGCTTATCAGGAGGACAGGGCTAAGGTAGATGGCAGATGAAGGACAGTTCTCTTTTTCACATGATCCTCCAGTGCAATGACATGGGCAGCTCTAGCCTGGGTCACCCTGAGCCTCTGTCTGGGTAAGTGAGACGAGTTGTCCTAGTGCAGCTCAACAAGCTGGTGTCTTCCAGTCCAGGTCTGCGTTCCAACCATGGCTGCGTTTCTACCTGGAGGAAAAGCCCTCCAGGACTGGAGCCTGTCACAATGCAAGTGAAGCTGCAGCATACACTAGCACTGTGGCGCCCCCTATGGTCTTTAAATCGGTCTGCATTATCACACAGAAATATATGTGCAGTCTGCAGGGTGCAATGCAACATGGGGTTCAGTCATTAAGGCTATGAGTAGGGTGGTTTGCCACAGCTTATGATTTCAATGGAAATGTCTTATTTTTTTCTGATATATAATTTACATTACTGTAAAAACAAAGAATAACAGGGTCACTGAAAAATACTTTTTATTTCCCATTATAGTGTATGGGGAGCAGAGGGGAGGGGGGCAAATCCATACATTCATGAAACATGTTCATCTCATGCAAACACATAGAAATCACACGAGCTGTACCAAAGAAAATATGTGATTCATGTCATTGTATTGTATGAAGGGATGTGCATGACAATGATACTCTACTACTCTGTATTTCTGAATGTATTTTTGCTGATTTATTTCAATAAAGTTTCAATCTCAATCTATGGCATATTTTTTTATTATTATTACTATTTTCACAGAGACTGCAGTCCCCTGACAAGGCTGCTCTATAGCGAGGGATCCCTTTCTATACAGTGTGGTTCAGGAGACTGGGTGATGGGCAGCACAGGGGCTGAACAGAGACTGCTCTATAGCGATGGATCCCTTTATACAGTGTGGTTCAGGAGACTGGGTGATGAGCAGCACAGGGGCTGAACAGAGACTGCTCTATAGAGATGGATCCCTTTCTATACAGTGTGGTTCAGGAGACTGGGTGATGAGCAGCACAGGGGCTGAACAGAGACTGCTCTATAGCGATGGATCCCTTTCTATACAGTGTGGTTCAGGAGACTGGGTGATGGGCAGCACAGGGACTGAACAGAGACTGCTCTATAGTGAGGGATCCCTTTCTATACAGTGTGGTTCAGGAGACTGGGTGATGGGCAGCACAGGGGCTGAACAGGGACTGCTCTATAGCGATGGATCCCTTTCTATACAGTGTGGTTCAGGAGACTGGGTGATGAGCAGCACAGGGGCTGAACAGAGACTGCTCTATAGCGATGGATCCCTTTCTATACAGTGTGGTTCAGGAGACTGGGTGATGGGCAGCACAGGGGCTGAACAGAGACTGCTCTATAGCGATGGATTCCTTTCTATACAGTGTGGTTCAGGAGACTGGGTGATGGGCAGCACAGGGGCTGAACAGAGACTGCTCTATAGCGATGGATCCCTTTCTATACAGTGTGGTTCAGGAGACTGGGTTCTGGTTGAATGGATCTATATCAGCTGTTTCTTGTCTACACTCCTAAATGAATCTATTTGCTGTTCACTTTGTAACAGTTCCCAAGTCGTAGCTGATCACCAGCTCACCAGCAGTTGCTGACATTGTCTGCAGGTTTAAATAAATAATCTGCTCTTGAAAGGGTTACAGCATGACTTTATTCAAAGCGCCTCGTGTCATGAAGCAGACTATGCCACTTTAAGGTCACATATCTGGTACTGTTATGCATTTTTGCGTTCATTTTGAGTTTTTCTCTACTCTGTAGATATGACCTCTCTTAGCCTAGTGGGACACCCAGGGTCTAACAATGGGTCACCATTCCCATCATGACCACTAGGGAGCACTAGGGTGCAATGTCGACCCAGGGGACTTTTTTGACCTGAAAAAAGAAACAAGGACCAGGGGTCACAAATGGAGATAAGGCTTTGAACAATAAATTGCAAGTCCAACCATAGGCACATTGGAACTGCAGTTTAATATTACATTTAATAGAATCACTTTTAAGTTCTAACTTTAGGGAATAATGAGCAATATGTTAAATTCTTGCTCTCAATTGTAATAACAATTATATACATTTATATTTCATGGTCATGATTATTATTATTTTTACTGTTAATGAAAATTGCATTATAAATAGTGCTTCTGATTTTCGTTTTAACTAATAAAAGCCGATAAAACACCCCCATCCAAATTATATATATATATATATATATATATATATATATATAGTGAGCGTGTGGGTGCACAGACGACGCAGACAGTTGTTTCCAATATAATCCAAGTTTGTTTATTAAACTTCACAAAGGGGAAAAAAATAAACTTGCTCGCTTACTTGACAAAAGAAAATACAATCCTGGTTGCGAGATGAGATATAAAGAAAATAAACAGTTCAAACAGGATTTGTAGAACAAAACAAACCAACAACAATGTAAACTAACTGGACAGTTAACCGCGTCCAGTTGAAGTAATTGGTTCCTGGGTTTTACCAGGTCATTTGCTGGCTTCAGCCTGTCCCCCAGCATGTGAAAACCAGCAGCGTCTCTTTCCACTTTGCTGTATTTCCCTTCCACCAGCGTCGGTCCAGGAATGAAGATTTCAGTCGCAAAGGCAGTTTTAGCTTCTCTTTTGTATTCCCGTTCAGTACTGGTTGTAGATAAGCTCACACTGCCCACTGGTTGGAAGCCACCCTTGACTGGCTGTAAAGGTTTTCTTTTAAAGGTGCTGGATCATCTTGGAATTGGACGGTTACAGGCTACAGGTGCAGGCCAATTAAGGCTAATGAGAATTAATCATGGTCCAACCTTGATCCCCTACCTAACCACACCTGCAGCTGTCATTGACGTCATGGCAGGCAAGTACGCTGACCACAGGTCTACCATTGTGTTATCTTCAACACCTATTGGCTCGTTCCTAGCCCGCCATGATCGTTCAGGATAAGAGTCATGTTCAAACAGATGGAGACAGTGAGTTCTTGACTGTTGGAAGACACTTTAATATTCAGGGCAGCCTGATTGAAATAGGTTCCCATCTCCATTATGACTTTTTTAAACAAACGGAACCACTTTAGATGGAAAATACTCACTCCGACCACGTCAACCCTTTTGATATTTGCACGGGGGATATGTTAATTAGGTTCCCACTTCATTTGCATAACATTCCTCATTCTGTCGGAATTGGGGTTCCCTTTCAATTCGAAGACGACCACCAAAGACATTACATATGGGATATGCCTGCTCATTAGATAGGTATCGCTGAGCTCTCTATACCAGAGCTGCCGATAGGCCCCTTCCTGGGATGATGCACTCGATCCCACCCACCAAACTGCCATCCAAAGGAAGCCATTTCTCTTTTTCCTTCTCAAGACGGTACGGTAAGACCTCTGTGATGAGCTGAGCGTATTGATAGAAAAGATCTTCTCGAGTCGAATCGAGTCGATTGTATTTCACTTGCATTCGTGCTGAAAGCTGGCTTGCCGCTTTCCCAGACCAAGTCTTTTTTGCCTTTCTGTCTTTCAGCAGCCTCCTCGCTTGCGTGGTAGGCCTCTCTTTGTATCTGTCCGTCATGTGTGAGCGACTGCCTGTGCAGTCATCCGTGAGTGGTTGTCTATTCTTCTGGAGAGTACACAGTTCCTCCACGGGGCTAGGCCTTGCCGCATCCCCGCTGTCGAGTAGACCCTGCCGGCTGTGTAGGCCCGCCCACTTCGGTTAATCGGGCCTTGTAAACAAATAGTGTTTTGCTGTCTGCTTCAGCACGCCCAGCAGGGGCTTCGGCCTTGTATCCCCCTGGTATAAGCTACGTTCTGACCAGTGTGTTGACCATGCGTTTAGGGTAGGCACATTGTGTAGCGGCCTCCCGGTGCTTCGGTACCGTGGCGCACGCATAGCCCTTGATACTCAGGTATCTCGGTGCACAACTGCTCAGTGCATACGGCACACAGTACCCAGTGCGTCAGCGTCAGTGCACAGTCACAGCGCTGCACGGTCCTCAGTGCGTAGGGTGCTTGGTACCCACTGCCACAACGCTAGTGCTTGGTGGGCACGGGCTCTGCACGCGGTGCACGGTGCACACGGTGCTTGGTACTACACTACTGCATGGACATATGGTGTGGCACGGTACGTGGTGCACAGTGCGCAGTGCTAGGTGTGAGGTACCCTCTGCTACAGCGCTAGTAGGTGAGCGCATGGCATTCACACTTATTAGTGCTCGAGTGCAGTGCAAGTGGTAGCATCTGTGAGGCTTTCCAGCCCCGGGTGAAAGAAGCTCGTTTGGGGAGGGCCATGAGGATGAGCTCCATGTCCTCTATGGCTGGACCGTCGGCAGCTCTTGGAGCCCCAGAGCTCCTCCTCCATGACCTGTCCCAGGACCCCCTGCTAGACATCCCCGATGCGCAGGCTGCCCGCAGTCGCTCCCCATCACCACAATCGAGAAGGGTGAAACGTTCCAAGCAGGCAAGGGACATTATGGATTTCAAGGCCCAGATGGCCCAGGTCTTAGAGCTCTTGGCTAAACAGGCACCAGCTGCCCAGGCCCCGTTGCAGCCCCAATTGCCATACCCCCCCCCTCCCAGCCAATGCAAGAGGAGGACATGCTCTTCATAGCGGCCTCTGGGGAGGGGGCCTCCTTCTCCTCTGACATGCAGGTGGGTGAGACTCATGCTGAGGAAGAACCTTGCTTCGAGGTGGCCTCGGAAGTCAGTGCACCCCCATTGTCCAGCTCAGTTTCAGCTCTTATGGGATGCGCTGCAGCTTTCTTGCAGGTCCCCTGGACGCCACCAGCGAAACCGTGCCGGTCCGTATTCTGGACGCAGGCGATGGCTCCTCGCCCTCAGCAGTTCCCAGCCTTCCCAGACTTCATGGAGGAGGTACACTTCTCCTGGGATCATCCAGCCTCAAGTCCTAGTGTGCTGAAACATGCCGCACCGCTTGCCTCCTTGGAGGGCGCGGATAAGCTTGGCCTGGCAGGGTTCCCCCCGGTAGACTCCACCATCGTGGCCGTGGTTAAGGCCCCGTCGGTAGGTGGATTGGCGAGGGACTCGATGTGGCCGAACACTCAGTGTAGGGTGACGAACCACCATATACAGCAGGGCACAGGCAACTCAGCTATCTAACACAGTGAGTGTGCTTACTGCTTACTTGGACACTGCTGCAGATCTTCGGTCTCCAAGGGCAAGCTCTTGGCCGGAGCCTGGCTAGCTTGATCGTGGCTCATAGACAGCTGTGGCTGTCACAAACCAGAGTTCCTGATGTGGATAAGACCGCGCTGCTTGATGCGCCTATATCCACAGGACATATATTTGGGCCAGCCGTGGAGGAGATCCTACAGAAATCCCACCGGGTACACAAGGCGTCCCAGCAGATGGCTGTGTTGCTCCCTCCCCGCGCCTCTGCCTGGGGCAGGTGGAGCCGCTGGCGAGCTTCTCAGACGCGGACTGTCACCAGAACAGTTCCAGTCCCCACGGCTCTGCTGGGTGAACCAAGGCATCGCCTACAGGCCTGCACATCAGCAGCAAACAACCGGGCCCAACCGGCAGGCAGAGGGAATGCAGGACGTGGCCAGCCCACACACCAGCGTCACAGGAGGCGTTTTCAGAGCCAGCGCCCTAAACAGCCACCCCAAACTGCCCCGCCTCAGCCTAAAAAAAATAATAATAATAGCCTAACATACTGAAATTCAGCTGGCTGCATAAAATATGCACTCAAACCCTATTAAAAAAATAAAGAAAAAAAAGTTACTGATAACAAACCCTTCACAAAACAGAGTATGAACAGCTGCATGTCAGTAGAATATTTAAATTAAATACAGTGCTGTATGAAGATGCTATTTACGTCATAACTGGAAGTAGACCACAGGGTCCACTTGGATTAAACTGAAAGAACCTGAATCAGGATAAAAACTATTTATTTATTTTATTTTTTAACAGATCCATATTCTAATAGCGCTCCTTCGGGTTCAAATGCTTAAATAAGTTCAACATTTGTACTCAATTGTAATATTTATACTATAGGCTGCATTTATGTCTCATGTTCATCACACTGTATATGCGGTATGCTGTATGGAGTATTATATATGTTTCACTAATAGATGATAACTAGCATGTTTTTGCAGTAGAAAATTTTGCACACAAAAACAAAGCTGGTCTCATTACTGGATTGCTGTAGTGTATAATAAAGTCATGTGCATAATGACAGATGTTTTCATAAATAAGCCAGTTGACACATTTCAGTAGCTGATCTCACATTTTTATGTCCCTGACCCTGGGTGAAAAACAAAAAAAATATGTTGGGATGCGGTGTGTTACTTGGATCTCTTAGAACAGTCCTGTTTCACCTGCGTTATACCAGGCTGGCTGCCTTTTTCTGTGTGGTCTCCACTTCATGGGTTGCTGTACAACATATTTTCTTCGATGTGTGTAGGACTTTAGAAATTTATACTGTAGTAGATTCAAGTAAAACAAACAAAGAAACTATGGAAATTCATTAACAAAAACTTTGTTAAAATAACGTTAAGGTTGCAGTTCAAAGTGTCAGGAAATGGGATGTTAAGGCACGGAACCTTAACTCACCCCTATGATGCCGATGCATCGCATCAGATATGATGTCATACATGACATCAGTAATGACATCAGCAATGACTAATCACATGATAAATGCTCCACCAAGACTGCCCAGAAGGACATTACCAAAATAATAAACCTTTGGAGAGTTTCTGTGATGTCATCATACACTAGGAAACCTTTAGTTTACAGTCACAGAACCTGTAACTCACTGAAGTACATCTTTTATTTTTTTTATAGTACCTCGATATTAGTATATGTTAAAAAAAAGACAATATAAAGGTGTCTTTGCTTAGGTCAGAGGTCAAATCTAATCGTCTAGAGCAGGGGTGGGCAATTCCCGTCCTGGAGGGTCGGTGTCCCTCCTGGCTTTTGTTCCAACTTTGCCCTAAATTACTTAATTGGACCAATTATTACCAATTATTGGTCTAATTAAGTAATTTAGAACACAGTTGGAACAAAAGCCAGGAGGGACACCGACCCTCCAGGACCAGAATTGCCCACCCCTGCTCTAGAGGAATATGTCTTTTGTTTTTGTCATTAAATTTAACATGAATGTTCACATAACTAATCACATAACAAATGCTCCACCCAGATGGACATTACACTGGAAAAAAAATTCTCTGTGCTGGACTGTAGCTATCATGCTTCTTGGCGTACGTGCCAACGTAGACACAATCATAGACAGAACAAGAACACTTTCATTACGCTCACTGTCACTCGGGTCACTCTTTGCACTGTTGTCTGTAGACGTGATATATAGGTGTTGCATAATTACTACTGTTACTTCCAATGCAGAACTAGACACACTTGCCAGTATGCAATATGGCAATGCCACATATCTATCCAAGACCATTGGTTTACCAAATGCAGTTGAATATGTATCTCACTCAGTAAAAGGATTTTTTTTTTTCTGGAACAGTGCCATGGAGAATGAAGACCACACTCTGCGTCTTTGTCTTGTTATTGTCATATGAGTTCCTAAGAACAGCTGACAGCACAATATTCTCCATACCAATAAACACACCCAGGTACTGCAGGATGTAGCAGGACAGGGGGGGCCTGCAATATAAAAATGTTTTGTTTTATGGGGCAGCAGTGTGGAGTAGTGGTTAGGGCTCTGGACTCCTGACCGGAGGGTTGTGGGTTCAATCCCCGGTGGGGACACTGCTGCTGTACCCTTGAGCAAGGTACTTTACCTAGATTGCTCCAGTAAAAACCCAACTGTAAAATGGGTAATTGTATGTAAAAATAATGTGATATCTTGTAACAATTGTAAGTCGCCCTGGATAAGGGCGTCTGCTAAGAAATAAATAATAATAATGTCATGGACAGAGCTAAAGCCTCCCTGCCAAGGTAATTGCTTTTGTTTAATTTAATTGTTTTATTGTTTTGTTTAATTATCACCTGCACCTGGCAATTATTGAAAATTCGAGCCAGGTGCAGGATATAAAAGGGAAGCAGTCAGCCTGCTCGAGGCTGCTGCTGTTTAGTGAAGAGCCTGATGGAAAGTCGTAAAGGTCTGTTTAAAACCTACATTTTTTTTTTTACAAAATAGTATTAAAGTGTTTTGGTGTTATATTTCAGGTACACAGCTTAGCTGTCCTGCATGTTAGACAGGGACCTGCATGTGTGTTGTGAGAGCTCAATGAGAGCAGGGGGTTTGTTTGTTTGTTTTGTGTTTCGAATAAATGTTTTTATCTCTGGGTCACGAACCCAAAAGTACGGCCAACTTGGTCACTATATATATATATATATATATATATATATATATATATATATATATATATATATAATAATATAGTGGTACAGAAAGTCCTGTCACAGTAATGTATGCTGATGCTACTGGTCTGAACTGTAGCTACAGCAGCTCACTGACACTTCCTGTTGAAAAAAAGTGTTAACTGAGCACAGGAAGAGAGCACACGAGCGCTTGATTTATTTATCAGCTTTAGCAACATGTGTCACATTCTATTTAAGAAATATACACTGAATTTGATATTTGCTTCACAGGCCACACAATGTGGGGAGGGGGAGTTAAACAAACATTCAGCACTGCTAGGAGGTGAAATACAAACTTTACATTAGTAATGGCTCATTCACACAAGAGGAAAGCACCGTTTTCTATTATTAAAGTATTTATTTCATTACCCAGTGATTGCGGGTCTCCTGTGTTATTTATGGCTTTCTGAGAGCTGAATGTAAAATCCTACTAATATACTTTGTATTGCTAGTTAATAATGTTGATTGCAACATCTGCCCTCCATGAATGTTTTTATGGAGTAAAAGATTGTTCTGACCCTTTTAAGTCTGTTTGATATTCGTGAAACTGCTCTGTGTATCTTTATTTTATTTTACAAGTAGACTTTTTTTATTAGCAACAGGATCAATGAGTGATCCTGCAGCCTCCTCAATCCTGACCTGTCTCTCAGCCCTGCTGATCTGAACTCTTTCTGTCTTTTCAGATCAATGGGTGATCCTGCAGACTCCTCAATCCTGACCCGTCTCTCAGCCCTGCTGATCAGATGGACTGGTGATCCTGTCTTTTTGTGTGCTGTGCTTTTTTGCCCTGTTGAAAATGCACTATTCAGCCCTCAACCTCCGGGATTTAAAATATAGTTCAGTACTGTACATATATTGTTAAAGATAAAGGGGTATCATAGATTTTATTGGACTCGTATAAACAATTTTACAGTTTTAAAGCAATTATCTGAACAATTAATGAACAATCCGTGGTCCCTATTAGTTCAGTTAATAGAGATTTTACCTGGTTCATATTCACATTTCTATCTTGAAGTGCAGTTGTGGTGACACTTGGTGAGGGTGTTCTTTAGTGTATTGAGAGAACCAGAACCTGGGAATATGAAGAGATGTCTGTCTGTTACATTCACATTGTGCACATTCATAAGAATTTAAGAACATAAGAAATTTTACAAACGAGAGGAGGCCATTCAGCCCATCTTGCTTGTTTTGGTTGTTAGTAGCTTATTGATCCCAGAATCTCATCAACCAGCTCCTGGAAGGATGCCAGGGTGTCGGCTTCAACAACGTTACTGGGGTGTTGCTTCCAGACTCAGTGGATGTAGGTCCTCGTGGGGCTTTCTCATGACACTGATGACTTGTCTTGATTTTACATCCATGGTTGGGGAGGTATGTTACTAATATTGTATTTAAATGATTTATTTTTGTGCATCTCCATTTATTCACAGAGCAGGTGCAATCCGAGCATCCTGAAATGAAAAGGTCTGTCTTTGGCAGAGTTTTTGTTATAGTGTGTGATGGTGAATGCTTTAGCTGAAATGTTTGTCCAGCTGAAGGGCCCTGTTCACAAAGTTTTATCTTGAGCTTGTAACTCATGAGATGAAGTTCTGCATGTGAGACACTTTTCTGCAGTGCTGTTAAAGAACCCCACTGAAGTATTGAATTCATCATCTAAAGCTGTGCAAGTTCAATCTTTCTGAATCCTCTGAGTTGCAACATCTCTTGTCCAGGGATGTCCTGCCCTGTTCACAGGGATTGAAGACCTTAACATTAACATCTCCTCTAAATAATAATCTAAAGTGTCAGTTTAATGTGTTGCCATCACTTCCTGTGCACCCTGCTGTGTGCTCATCCTCCAGCACTTCCTCTCACTCAACCACAGCCCCTGAAGCCCTTCACTGGACTGAATTAAATAAAATAACAGACAGATTTATACTGACTTTTTAGAAATCCATAAGGATATGTTGACTATAGAATTCTAGTCTTTTACACTAGAAATGTGTAAAGAATATATTGCCTATATATTTATTTATTGCATTTATTACATTTCTGTAGAGCTTTTCATACAAAAGTATCACAAAGCACTGTACAGTACATAGCAGAAAAAAGAACAAACCACAATGCATTTGTATAGCATGTCACACACACAACTGACACAATCAGACCATTTAAATAACAGTATACTGGTACACATAATAATAATACAAAAACAGCCATTTTAAAGTTACATTAAAACCCACTAGGATAAGAAAGCCATTTTCTAAAAGTGCGTTTTTAGTTTTGACTTGAATATATGTTTCATATTGCAACAAAATCATTCAACTGATAATTATATGCTGATATATTTAGATCTCTGGATATGAGTAGCCTACAGTACATAAGACAGCTTTACATACACAAAGCTCACAAGCTAGTGCTTGGAGGTGTGGGCTCTATTGACAAGATGAGTCAATATAAGTATCAGTGGAGGCTCCTGCCTCCTCAATTTCACATGAACAAAAGTATATATATATAGCATTATAATATAACAATGTTCAATAAAACAAAAACAAAAATATTGTCTAAAATGCAAGAAAAAATTACACTTTAACCAAAACCCTGGATTCAACATTCCTATATTACCAGCAGCACTGGGTTCTCAGAGCAGGCAAGACTCTGTTATAAACTCCTATCTCCTGTAACCACCACACAGTACAGTACTAGCAATGGCAGATCCCTGTTTTTAATTGGAGGATCAACTCAAACCCTCCCGCCCCCTGCTGAAACACTGCTGTCGGCCTACTATGAGTGAGATTTTAAGAAGTGATCAGAAAAAAAAGAAATCCATGATAAGTGTAGGAACATTTGAAAAACACTGTATATTTAAACACAGCTGTTTTATCATCTTTAGCCCTTGGTGCTTGTTGTGTGCAGACATTTTTAAAGGTAGAGCACAGTGTTCAAGCAATTGGGCTTAAAAAAATAAATACAGTATGTAAGTTTCACTTGATCTGTTGTGTGTTTTGGTGTTTATGTTTTGATGTCTAAAAAGTGCATTTCATTATAATGGCAAAAGTTCACCTTGAAACCATGGCGATGAAAACATTACTATGAAACGCTGACACATGCACATATCTTAAGTAATGCAAAATTCAGCATTATAATTGCTCAATATGACAAGTTACTTGCTGCTCACATGGAAATAAGGATCCATATTTACTAAGATGACAGAATGACCTGATTTCATGCATTTTCTTTACTGTGCTAGAAGAAATGGGCAGATTGATGAACAACAGGCTTGTAGTCGTGTCTCTTCTGACTTAGAAGTCACCAGTCTCCACTGGTACAGAACTGTATATAATTATTTTGATGGTCATTTATTTACGTTTAGTAAATTAAGTCGAGAGGATGTGCTTGATTTTTGTCTGCCCTTCTCCTGCCTTAACAACTTTATTTAGAAAATATATTTTGCAAAGTATGTTAGCAGGGTGCAATTTGATGGACGGACGGATGGACCCTGGCTCTGATCTTTCAGTTTTTATCCCCGGCAGAGAAATTAGATTTTGTACTGACAATGTCTTTCTGCTGGAAAATGTCATTTATACAGATCATTTACAAACATTTTGCATATATTATGGCAATTCTGTGTAGGTACATACAGTACAACATCACTGTGGTGAATGTTGTTTGTAGCATTATAAACGCACGTTGTTATTGCCTTTGTGACAGGGTAGCGTCACGGCCCAAGCTGTTACCGGCAGGAAGAGACCCAGAGACAGAAAGCTGCAGTTTAAGTGCTGGTGCGCACGCTTATTAACAAACACAGGAACAAAGAAAAAGACACAAGGGCCAAAACAAAAGATTAAACAAAACAATCACATGTGGCCACTCCCCAATTAGCATCAATTACCTAATGGTGGAATGGCCACACCTGTGATTGCTGGAGGGACAGATTTAACCCCATCCCTGCCAACCTTACATTCCCACACACAGAGCACAAAGAAGTGTGTGTACAGAAGTGTTTCAATCCCCTCATTTGAACAGTGGTTTCATCAGACCAGTTCTTGAGTAAAGTGTTTTTGTTTTCCAGCAGCCAGTTGGTTAATAGAAGTTTTAGCTTCTTGCATGTAAATGAAGTTGTTTGATGCTCAGTGTAAAAATAAATACTCCCCGAAATGAGATCACGTGACTATGTTTTGTCAGACAACAGAATCAGACATATTAGGAATCCGTTTGTGGTCATTTAATAAATAGGCGTAGAGGGAGGAACCTGTATGTTTACAACTTCAAAACTGTGAAGTGCCTACATTGAGCTCATCTTTTTGAGTGTCTCCAGACAGAATGCAGGCTTGTGAACTCGCTGCACTGATATGTAAGTATTATTGCTGGTGCTTTATTAAACATTCTGCTGATTATCCATCTGGTTTGGGGACAGTTAGAGTGAAAGATTCCGGATTTGTAAGACTTGATTGTAATTTAAAATCTGTATTTTGAGGTGGTGTCTTGTCGAAATGGCATGGTAAAAGCAGAGTGTGCAAGCCAGGTAAATGAAATAGAGTATTGTAAAACACACTGTATGCATGGTGAAGCAGGGAAGCACATGGTAAAGGACAGAGGAGCGAGGAACCTTTTTTCATGGTAGTTTCATGGTAAAAGTGTAGTTAAGTGTAGAAAAAGCCAGTCAATGTATGATAAATCAAATGAAAGCAGGGGCATCATTTTAGGACAATTCTGCGGGGGGGAGGAGGGGGCAATGTTGTGTCAACATTAAAAGTGTGTAAAGGCTTTAACGCTAACCGAATTGCTCTACTGCCAGCTTCCGATTTAATTAACTAAACATTTCAGGTGCAAACCGTCACTACTGCTACATTAAACAAATAGTGGTACAACATCATCTCTTTAAAATCGTTTTAGAGAAGCAGCTCAGGACATTAGACTACTCTTATTTCAGATCATTGAAAAAAAAGAAAAGAAAGTCCTGTATTGCATGGGCTTTACAAAAAGAGCCAGGGGTAAGAACGCAGTTTAACTCTTTAATTTAGAGCGTCCATCCGAATACATCTCACCAGATTTGATATATACTTACAACCTCGAGTTAAGTTTGATACATTTCACCTGCTTTCCACAAAGAATGACACTTTCAGCATGATTTTCAAAAGGGGCAAAACAAGAACGAGGTGGCAAAATGATTTTCAAAGCCTGATTAATGGAACCACATCACTTGATTTGTATTTTTAAAGTGTCAGCAAGTGAATTCACGACTCGTTTCATCTAAACCCTTTGAAAGCCAGATACTTAGTGACCCAAATCAGCTTTAGAAATCACTTTCTAACCTAGTTCTTATTTTTCCCCTTTTGAAAATCATGCTGTTTGTATCAAATATAAACCAATGAACATGAACTGCTAAATAAGCACCACAATTCTGTGAATGTCAAAAGGATAAATCTGTAGCAAAGTTTTAAATAACATGTTTACCCCGATAATCATGAATAAAATAAAATAAAAGGGGACGGCGTCTCGCTTTCATCAAGGCAAATGTGTGTCAACACCAGCCTGTAAGTCTAATGTTTTTGCCAAAGTAATACCAACATTTGCATATATACGAAAATACGTTAGAAAAATAAATTAATAGATTTTCATGAATAGCATTGCATCATTTTTTTCCATATAAATGCATATTTAAACAATGTAACATTTTAAAACAGTAATTAGCATCATTAATGAATATAAACAGGCAGTAATTGGGTCAGTTTACAATGAGATAACGTGCGTTTTGTCAGCATCGTTCTTATTCTTAAAATAAATTATAAAAAATTTGCAATGCAAGTATTTGTAAAGCACGGCACTAATTTATAACAAGTGTGCCACCTTAAATATTATTTTCTGCCAATCCAAACTGAAAACGCACAGCACAGCTCTACACATGAGGCTAAATCTAGTTTCAAATCTATGGTACCTTTTCTTTAGAGCAGGAATATTAATAGTTTCTTAAGTGGATCCATCCTTGTTGTCTCGCTGTGTTTAATTTCTTCTGTTTTCCACCTGCTGTGACAAACATGTCCGACATTTCCCTTTGACTCATGATATCAATAATGTTATATTCTTATAGAAATAATAGACTGCAGTGTAATTCTGTGTTGTCGATATAATCACTGGACAACAATGAACTATCAATTAAAAATGAATGACTGTCGCCTTGCAACCGTGGCCGACTTAGATCCGGGTTAGATTAGATAATAACGATGTTTGAAAAATGCATTTTATTCATTTGTGACGAAAACTTCGACCATCTTAATAGTTATTATATTGTGTGTCTGGGGGAGGGGGGCAGCTGCCCACCCTGCCCTATAGCAAATGACGCCCCTGAATGAAAGTATTGCACATGCATGATACAATATGGTAGAAGTATGGCCAAACATGGAAGCATGCTTAAAGATTAATACAAAAATGTGTGCAGAAGGATTGTAAGACAACTAAATAGATTTCCGCCTATAATCAAATATAGGAACATGGAAACTTGTAAATAGTGGTACAGAAAGTCCTCTCACAGTAATGTATGCTGATGCTGCTGAGGCCCTTTGAACTGGTCTGAACTGTAGCTACAGCAGCTCACTGACACTTCCTGTGAAAGTGTTAAAGCAAACTAATGCTTCACTTATTCAGGGTGTGCATTTCTTTCTTTCGTTCTTTCTTTAACATGTTTTTGGGAATGGGATGTTAAAAGAACATTAGCAGTTCTAAAGCTCTGGACAAAAGTTTTGCATCACCCAGAATTTTAGAATTGAGACATAATACAAAATTTTAAAAAAACCTGTATGAACATAATTTAGATATTTTATTTAACATCATGTAATAAAAGAAACTACAACATTAAATTGCAAAAGTTAACTGGAGACAGGTAGAGTAGTATTTCATGTTAAATTTCCAAATGTCACATTTTTCAATTTGTGTCAGTTTTTGGTTAAGAATATGTAATAATACAAAGTGGTGTGTAATTTAATATGCTAAGTTAACTTTATGAAGCAGAATCAGTTCATTCTATAGGGGGATGCAGAACTTTTGGCCAGAGCTGTAGGTGGTAAAATAAAAACTTTAAAGTTGCAATGGCTAGATCCCAGAAGGGAAAGGACCGTTTTCTACAATCAAAGTATTTTTTAAATGTCATTACCAAGTGATTGCAGGTCCCCTGTGTTATAGCTTTCTGAAAGCTGAATGTAGAATCTGACTAAATTAGTTTTATAATATTGATTGCAAACATTTACCCTCCATGAACATTTATACAGAGTAAAAGATTTTGCTTGTTTGATATTCATGGAACTGTTCTAGACTGCTGTGTATATTTTTATTTCATTTTACAAGTACACAGCAGTTTGTTTTTTTTAAATATATTATGGTTTTAGGTTAAACCGGGGTCATATTTTAAGTGACTCTGCAGCAGCAGCAGCAGTTGTTGATGCAGAGTTCACCCCCTAGTCTCTGTAACTCGCTTTGGACATCTGCTAAATGACTAATTAATATTAATAATAATAATAATAATAATAATAATAATAATAATAATAATAATAATAGCAGCTGTTTTTTATGCAATAAGAAATCAGTTAGAATTATATTGTTAAAATCATTCTGAGGTTTATAGAAGGGGGATTATAGCAGGATCATTGTGATCCTGCTATAATATACTAACTATTCCTGTACTGTATCAGTGAATCACCCACACACCCTACCACACTACTGTAGCATTCAGGACTGAGAGGATAAGGGGGACTGGTGATTCATTGTGATCATGCTATAATATACTAACCATTCCTGTAGTGTATCAGTGAATCACCCACACACCCTACCACACTACTGTAGCATTCAGGACTGAGAGGATAAGGGGGACTGGTGATTCATTGTGATCATGCTATAATATACTAAGCCATTACCTTTTATAAAAACCCGTGCAGGCATATAGAGAGGGTCCTCATAATCACACAGTAAGACTAAAGTGAAATGCAATCCAAAGCATACAAAGGAAGCTAGGATTGAATAATAAAATAAAAGCTTGTTGAAGATTGATACAACATCAAGGCAGTTATCCTGTTCACAATGTCGAGTGTGACAGAAACACTGTGAAATGAAATGTGCTGTTTTTCTTGCTAATTTATAAACTGTTGCAGCTTCTGGCAAGGTGGTAAATCGGTGCAAGGCACAGCAACTTGTGATGCGTATTTCTCATTTCTGACTGACAGACATTTTTTTCCCCTTCAATTTTTTTTATTTTGGGTATTAGCACTCAATTATTATACATATTTTTTCCTCATTGAAATGTATTTTACTGTACAGTTAATTGCATTGCATAATATTATTACACCAAGACTGAGAAAATGTACCATAAAAAAGTAGTGTCAGCTACTTTATGAATTAATTACAATAAATGTACATTTTACACAGTATTATTTACAATATATACACACAAAACCCACTCTTCATGTGCAGGGCAGGAGGGGTTAAACGGTTTCAAATACCATGGGGTTAGAGCGTGCTGTAGGATGTAGCAGCTGAGGATGTGGTCAGTGGTTGGAAAAACATGCTCAGCGTGGGAGGGAGGAAGCTCTGCAGTGTGGGTCCAGTCCTGTGGTCTGCTATCTTTTAATCTGTTGTTTTTCACAGGTCTGTGTAAATGCTTGTAAATTAAATGGACATGTTACAATTTCTGATACTCTAGAAAATGTTCTACTGTATTTATTGATCTATAACAAAATATGTAAAAAAAACAAACAAGTTAGAAAAATGCATCAGCCGTTTAAAGGGGTGATATCAAACACAAAAGAACAAGTTAGGAGAAGCAATTAGGCCAATCTTGTCAAGCATCAAGCAAATAGGCACACTTGGAAAGGTGCTGGGGCCCAAGATTCACACAATTCTTGCTTCTAACTTGGCGCCTTTTTTTGATCGCTTCGCTCCACTTGAAATGCTCTTTGTATGACTTGAAGTGACTGAGACAAACACACACACACAGACACACACTGACACACACACACTAAGACACGCTAACTGAGATATACACACATTCACACACACGCTGAGGCACACACACAAAAACTGACATACACTGAGACACACACACAATGACACATACACACACACTGAGACACACACACACACTGAGACACACACAAACACACTGAGACACACACACACACTGACACCGAGACACACATACACTGAGAAACACACACACTACAACACACACAATCTCAGTGTGTGTGTGTCTCAGTGTGTGTGTGTGTGTGTCTCAGTGTGTGTGTGTGTCTCAGTCACTTCAAGTCATACAAAGAGCATTTCAAGTGGTGCGATAAAGTGGAGCGAAGCGATCAAAAAAAGGCGCCAAGTTAGAAGCAAGAATTGTGTGAATCTTGGGCCCCGGCACCTTTCCAAGTGTGCCTATTTGCTTGATGCTTGACAAGATTGGCCTGCTTGCTTCTCCTAACTTGGGCTTTTGTGTTTGATATCACCCCTTTAAACGGCTGTTGCGTTTTTCTAACTTGTTTTTTTACATTGACAATGTTTTTGTTATAGATTATTTTTATCAACAAAGACAAACCACAAGTGTTGAAACTGCAACAAGCTAAACAATTATTATTATTATTATTATTATTATTATTTATTTTAGTACAACAGCAGTGTCCCCCACTTGGGATTAAACCCACAACCCTCAGGTCAAGAGTCCAGAGCCCTAACCACTTCTCCACACTGCTGCCCATGCTGGGCTTCAACAAATAACTAGTTTTCTGCTCAAGGGCCAGATCATTTGTGTGTGTGTGTGTGAGCATGTGTGTGTGTGTGTGTGATTGTGTGCGTGTGTGTGTGTGTGCGCGTGTGTGTCTGTCTGTGTGAGTGTGTCTGCGTGTGTGTGAGTGTGTGTGTGTGCGTGTGAGTGTGTGTGTCTGTCTGTGTGTGTGAGTGAGTGTGTGTTTGTGTGCTCGCGTGTGTGTGAGCATGCTTGCGTGTGCGTCATATATAATTTAGAGTGTGACAATGTTGCCGAATTTGTCATTCAAACTTGTTTTGTTTTAATCACTTTTGTCTGCTTGTTACTTTTTTAAACCAACACATTTAAATGACCCTTGTCTGTTACATTTTAAAAGATTGTTTTAAACGTTACAATGTAAATGTTGACTCAGTAGCTACCATTAAATGTTTCAACCTCGGTGACTTTCTTTGATGTGCTATTAATTTTAGGCAGCTTGCAATATATATATATATATATATATATATATATATATAATATATTGTGAAAGAATCACACTCACCACGGTTCGTTGCCCCTTTAAAAACACGACCCAACACAGAAATGGATTTTTGAAAGCGCGGTTGCGCTATTTTTATTGAACACAAAAACAAAATTAAACAAAACAAACACCTAGCTCTCTTTGAGCAATAACTAAACAGAACAGGAACCTAAACTAAAACAGGACAGCTAAGCTGTTTACCTGTACAAAACAAAACACACAAAAAAGGCTTCACACTACCTTTTTCTTTTAATTACAGCTGTACCCACACCAGCACAGTCAGGCTTCTGCCCTCTTCAGCAGCCGCCCAGAGCAGACTGACTGCTCTCCTTTTAAACCCTGCACCTGGCTCCAATTTTCAATAGTAGCCAGGTGCAGGTAATGATCAATCAATAAAACAATTAAACAAAACAATTAAACAATTAAACAATTAAACAAAACAAAAGTGTGCCTTCCGCACATGTTTTTTCTGCAGGGAGGTTTTAACCCCCCCCCCCCCCATGTCTTTTCAAGACACCGGCCATACAACGGCCACCTCCCTCCACCCTTAAAAGACCACCCACCCTCAAGTCCACAAATGTCAATTTTCGCCCTCTTCCACGGACGGGCTTGAGGGTGGGTTGGTCCCTCCGGCATTTCCAGGGAGGGACCCAGGACCGGCGAGGAGGGACCCAGACGGCTTGTCCAGGGTGACCATAGCGCGGACCGGTGACCGGGAGCCAGGACTGACAGGCAGAGGCGTGCGCCTGTGGACCTGCGCAGCGACCTCTGGAATTCCAGGTGGAGCGCAGCACGATGCAAGGGGAGCGGAGCAATCAGCAGGGGGAACGCTAGTGACCTCTGCCCCTTGCGTAGCGACGTCTGCCTCTTGCGCAGCGACGTCTGGGATTCCAGGGGGAGTGGAGTAAGGGACCAGGTAAGCGACTGTGCCTGGCAGTGCTGCGACCTGGGAGCAAGGTCCAGCGCAGGGAGGTCTGGGCATTCCGGCCAGGTGTCCACGATGACGGGACTGGGGACCTCCCTCGGCAACGCCGGACTCAATTGCATGGATGATGGTTCTGGGAGAGGCGGCTCCTCCCCTCTGGGCTCTGGTAACAGCAGCTCCACCCCCTCTGGCTCTTGGGACGGCTGCTCCACCCCCTCTGACTCTCGGGACGGCAGCTCCACCCCCACTGGCTCTCGGGACGGCAGCTCCACCCCCACTGGCTCTCGGGACGGCAGCTCCACCCCCACTGGCTCTCGGGACGGCAGCTCCACCCCCACTGGCTCTCGGGACGGCAGCTCCACCCCCACTGGCTCTCGGGACGGCAGCTCCACCCCCACTGGCTCTCGGGACAGCAGCTCCCACTTTTGTAGCAGCAGCTCCAGTTCCGTTGGCTCCCGCTCTTGTATTATCAACGGGGCCACGCCCAGCTCCTGTCTCTGCCTCTCCATCTTCCTTATCTGCTCCTTCTGAGCAGCAGTGTTCTTATTAAACATCTCTATTAAATCTTTAAAATCCATTTTTGGGTCTCCAGGGGCGCCCACACTCGCTGCCACCATATGTGATAAAATCACACTCACTTCGTTCGTTGCCCCTTTAAAAACACGACCCAACACAGAAATGGATTTTTGAAAGCGCGGTTGCGCTATTTTTAATGAACACAAAAACAAAATTCAACAAAACAAACACCTAGCTCTCTTTGAGCAATAACTAAACAGAACAGGAACCTAAACTAAAACAAGACAGCTAAGCTGTTTACCTGTACAAAACAAAACACACAAAAAAGGCTTCACACTACCTTTTTCTTTTAATTACAGCTGTACCCACACCAGCACAGTCGGGCTTCTGCCCTCTTCAGCAGCCGCCCAGAGCGGGCTGACTGCTCTCCTTTTAAACCCTGCACCTGGCTCCAATTTTCAATAGTAGCCAGGTGCAGGTAATGATCAATCAATAAAACAATTAAACAAAACAATTAAACAATTAAACAAAACAAAAGTGTGCCTTCCGCACATGTTTTTTCTGCAGGGAGGTTTTAACCCCCCCCCCCTGCCATCTCACAATATATATATATATACAGTGCCTTGCAAAAGTATTCAGACCCCTGACCAATTCTCTCATATTACTGAATTACAAATGGTACAATGAAATTTCGTTCTGTTTGATATTTTATTTTAAAACACTGAAACTCAAAATCAATTATTGTACTGTGACATTGGTTTTATGTTGGGAAATATTTTTAAGAAAAAATAAAAAACTGAAATATCTTGCTTGCATAAGTATTCAATCCCTGTGCTGTGGAAGCTCCCAGTTTACACTGATGAAAGAAATTGCCCTAACGAGGACACAATTACCTTACCATTGGCCTCCACCTGTGAACCATTAAAGTTGCTGTCACATTTTCTGGATAAAACCCCCACTGTTGAAGGATCATTGGTCAGGCTGTGAATCTGAAGGAAAATGAAGACCAAAGAGCATTCTACAGAAGTTAGAGATAAAGTAATACAAATGCATAGATTAGGGAAAGGGTACAAAATAATATCCAAGTGTTTGGATATCCCAGTGAGCACAGTTGGATCAATAATCAGGAAGTGGAAGCTGCATCACACCACCCAGGCACTGCCAAGAAAAGGCCGTCCCTCAAAACTCAGTGCTCAAACAAGAAGGAGACTTGTGAGAGAAGCCACAGAGAGGCCAACAATCACTTTGAAGGAGCTACAGAGTTCAGTGGCTGGGAGTGGAGTAATGGTGCACCAGTCAACCATATCAAGAGCTCTGCATAACACTGGCCTGTATGGGAGGGTGGCAGGAAAGAAGCCGTTACTCAAAAAGTACCATCTGAAAGCACGTCTGGAGTTTGCCAGAAAGCATGAGAGTGACCCAGCTGCGATGTGGGAAAAGTTTTTGTGGTCAGATGAGACCAAGATAGAGCTTTTTGGTCAAAACTTGAAGCGCTATGTGTGGCGCAAACCTAACACTGCCCATGCCTCAAGACACACCATCCCTACAGTGAAGTATGGTGGTGGCAGCATCATGCTGTGGGGATGCTTCTCATCAGCAGGGACTGGGCATCTTGTTAAAATTGAAGGAAGAATGGATGGAGCAAAATACAGGGAAATACTGCAAGAGAACCTGCTTCAGTCCTCTAAAAAACTGAAGCTTGGGAGGAAATTCACCTTTCAGCAGGACAATGATCCCAAGCACAAGGCCAAAGCAACATTGGAGTGGCTCAAGAACAAAAAGGTGAATGTCCTACAGTGGCCAGGTCAAAGTCCTGATCTCAATCCCATTGAGAATCTGTGGCACTATTTGAAAATTGCGGTCCACAAGCGTCGTCCAACCAACCTGAACAACCTGGAGCAAATCTGCCAAGAAGAATGGGCCAAAATCACTCCAACACTGTGTGCAAAGCTGTTACATACTTACCCCAAAAGACTTAAAGCTGTTATTGCAGCGAAAGGTGGCTCTACCAAATATTAATACTTATGCAAGCAAGATATTTCAGTTTTTTATTTTTAATAAAAATATTTCCCAACATAAAACCAATATCACCTGACAATAATTGATTTTGAGTTTCAGTGTTTTAAAATAAAATATCAAACAGAACGAAATTTCAATGTACCATTTGTAATTCAGTAATACGAGAGAATTGGTCAGGGGTCTGAATACTTTTGCAAGGCACTATATATATATATATATATATATATATATATATATATATAATTTACATATGAAACTTCTACTTTTTATATAGGTATATAAATGTCAATTGTTGTGGATAAACGCATCGGCCAAATCAATTAATATGACATGTAGTTTTCTAGCTTGCTATTTATTAATTTATTTATACATTTATAATATAAACATGTATTAATTTCTACATTTATTTATTTAAAAATATTTATTTCTAAATGTATTTATTCCTCTATGCATTTGTTTAAATCATTTATTTATTTCTACCAAATAAATTATTCCTTTATTTATTTTTAATTAAATGAGGAACTACAATTTATCAGAGTTCAGAGATTTAGACAAGGAAGCTACATGCCACTCTTGTGTGCAGTTCCATTCTATGGTATCTACCCTAACAAACTGGAAACTACAAATTTTCAAACAGGAAATCGAAGCTGGTCAGGCTTGGATGTAAGCTTAAAAAAAGAATGCATTTCAACAACTGTGTAGTGGTGCAGCGGGCTAAGGCTGTGTGCTCTTCAAGAACATCATATTGCGAGTTTAAACCACGGTATTCTCCCCCCCCCCCCCCCCCCTCCTCCTCCTGCGAAATGTGCTGTTTTAAAACATAAATAAATGGTTTAATATAAATGGTGTGGATATCAAACTGCTTGCACACCCTGGTATGTTTTGACATTGACCAACATGTGGCATCACATGATTGGTAGATATCCAGTTATTTAGCTTTTCTGTTTGAATAGTCGCTACACACCCTTAAAAAGTAGACGGAAGAGGAGGAAGAAGGAGGAGAATAACAGTTTTACCTTAGTTTGACTACTTATATCTCATTGTGTATAAGAGGTATGTACGTTTTTTCACATTTGAGGTAAGAAAGTTTCAGACTTTTGATACTGGTACAGATGGTAATTCTAAGTGATTTAGTTTTGCCGCTGCAACCTGGTGAAAACAGCTAAACTCTTTGAACTGTATAGAGACTCTCGGTAGTTTCAAACACGTTTTTCTAACTTGTACAAGGAATTACCGTTCCTCTCAATATAATTTGGTTACAGTTGTTTTTATGAAAATAGAGCTCATGTTTTGCTTTTAGTCATGTACCACTCGACACACACCTCTATTGCAAAATAACAGAATCATTTCACCCTGATGGATCACAATTAATAGACTAATAGATAATTGTGCTGCCAGTGTAACGGGCTGTGTTGTGTGATGCACTGCCATTGTGGATGCTGACCCCTGCTGGTGAGATGAGGTTAAAAGCTCTATAAGCACACATGCAGAGGAGCCTGGCTCTTTTGCATAGGGGTTAAGATGCTCACCTGCGCTGTGTGTGGTCAGCAGTGTGTGCCCAGCCTTCTTCCTGTTACACTTATCACACCCATTATTGAATTGAATTCACAACTCAAGTCTGCTTTCATCTCTTCACTATGAACACTGGAATCAGTATGAATACTGAACTACAGCTACAGATCAGTCAGTTTCCTAAACCCCGTGCGTGTGTCCAAGTTAATGAAGGATTATTATGATGTGACATTGTCTTGCTTTGTTTTTACTCTTCCCTCACCTTTACAATCATTCACAGGGTTCTTATTGAAATGACTCAAATCTTGTGTTTATTATTTGGTAAGTCTGTGTTAAGGTGCTTTGACTATGAGTTCAGGAGCTGCCTGTCATATACATATTTAATATAGGCTAGATTAGAGTGTCTTTATATTATTATATACACCAGCAGCAAGTAGTGCACAGCAGTGTGTTACTAACAAAACAAGAGAAGGAAACCTGATCAAAAGTGTCCGATCACTAGATGGCGCTGTCTCTTACTTCTCCCTGTGTTAGCACATGTTACATGTATGTATGGCAGCACCTATAACTGATGAGCACGGTATAACAATGGTAAAAGCATTGGAAACAGCAACATGACTGTGGTGCTTTTATAAGGGTCTAGTCCCTGACTGTCTCTCTTGTGTTTTTCAGTGCTGACTGTAGTGAGCTGCTCCAGACAGTATAAAGGTAAGAGAACAGTTTACAATGTGAACACAGTTTAAAAAAAGGGATTTACAATTCATGGGGGAAAAGCATGAAGCTAGTTTGAGAAATGACACTTTTCATGTTAGGTGTGTGTGCTGAAAATAGGCTGTGGCAATGCAGTCACAAAGTGAAGAGTAAAGATTCTCATCCTGTTTCCTGATCATCTGTAAAATAAAACACATTTCTGAAATCAGCTTTCCTTTTCTTCTGTCCACTATAACTTAGTTAAAAAAAAGCCATACTGTCCTCCACCTAGAGGCTATGTGTGGTATTGCTGGAAAGCTTTTGAATGAGGATATTACTTTGGCTGACTGCTGACCAGACAGAATATCTGGATGACTTTAAGAACAATAATCCTCCCACTTATCTTAAACATGTGACCTGATTCATAAAAAATAAAAATAAAAAACAGTTTAACAGGACTAATCCTGCTACAGTAACTTGGACTAATTGCTGCTCGATTGGAAATTTAAACACAGACCACTTTCTATTTTCAAGGTCATAATCATACTGAGAGAGATTCCTCATTAATGCCTTTCACTCAAAACACACAAGTAGAGTCTGCAATGGGTCACACTGCTGCTATTCCTACTGTATCACAAGTAGAGCCTGCAATGGGTCACACTGCTGCTGTTCCTACTGTATCACAAGTAGAGCCTGCAATGGATCACACTGCTGCTATTCCTACTGTATCACAAGTAGAGCCTGCAATGGGTGATCCTGCAGACTCCTCAATCCTGACACGTCTCTCAGCCCTGCTGATCTGAACTCTTTCTGTCTTTTCAGATCAATGGGTGTTCCTGCAGACTCCCCCTCTGCCTGTGTTTGAGGGAGACACTCTGACTCTGAGGTGTCATGTACGCTATAATTCTCATATTACCAAGGTTGTCTTTTATAAAGATAATAAAGAGTTACAGTCCCAGGCTGACACAGAGCTGAGTGTGGCTCGTGTTTCAAAGAGTGACGAGGGGTCCTACAAGTGCAGAGCATGGAGGAGGATGAGAGGCTCCTCTTACTCTAGTGACTCTGCAGAGGTGCGGGTGTCAGTGAGAGGTAGGTTCATTCTAACAGAGAGAGTCCTCACCCCCTTCTCTGTCTGTAATGTCTCACAGATACATTCACACTGGAGTCTATTCCAGCTGTGTTAATGTGACTCTGCAGAGGTGCGGGTGTCAGTGAGAGGTAGGTTCATTCTAACAGAGAGAGTCCTCACCCCCTTCTCTGTCTGTAATGTCTCACAGATACATTCACACTGGAGTCTATTCCAGCTGTGTTAATGTGACTCTGCAGAGGTGCGGGTGTCAGTGAGAGGTAGGTTCATTCTAACAGAGAGAGTCCTCACCCCCTTCTCTGTCTGTAATGTCTCACAGATACATTCACACTGGAGTCTATTCCAGCTGTGTTAATGTTCTCAACTCAATTCAGGTGCTGAAGTAACGGGTCCTAGCAAAGTTTTCTGATATGAAAGCTTTTCCTGGTCTGAGTAACTCTCATACTCTGAGTAGTGTAGAAGCTGTAATAAAGCAGAAAGAGGCCACACCAAAGTGCTTATTAAACTTTGCAAGTCCTAACTACTCAACTGGACGGCTAAGCGGTTTATCAGCAACAAAACACCTGTACTTTACAAACATTAAACACAGTGCCTTCTCTTCAGGTTCCCACACAGGTCTCTCTCCCCAGGCCTTAGCCTTCACACAGACAAGAGACCCACCATTTCACCTGCTTATATACACCTGCCTTACCTGCAGACAGGTGTCCCTAATTACATTAATAAAACAGTGAACCCCTTGAACCCGCCTTCCCCAGTGTGCAGGGCCTCTGCCTGTCACAGTTGTCATGAGTTATGATTGAACCCCTTGAACCCACCTTCCCCAGTGTGCAGGGCCTCTGCCTGTCACAGTTGTCATGAGTTATGATTGAACCCCTTGAACCCACCTTCCCCAGTGTGCAGGGCCTCTGCCTGTCACAGTTGTCATGAGTTATGATTGAACCCCTTGAACCCACCTTCCCCAGTGTGCAGGGCCTCTGCCTGTCATAGTTGTCATGAGTTATGATTGAACCCCTTGAACCCACCTTCCCCAGTGTGCAGGGCCTCTGCCTGTCACAGTTGTCATGAGTTATGATTGAACCCCTTGAACCCACCTTCCCCAGTGTGCAGGGCCTCTGCCTGTCACAGTTGTCATGAGTTATGATTGAACCCCTTGAACCCGCCTTCCCCAGTGTGCAGGGCCTCTGCCTGTCACAGTTGTCATGAGTTATGATTGAACCCCTTGAACCCGCCTTCCCGAGTGTGCAGGGCCTCTGCCTGTCACAGTTGTCATGAGTTATGATTGAACCCCTTGAACCCGCCTTCCCGAGTGTGCAGGGCCTCTGCCTGTCACAGTTGTCATGAGTTATGCTCAAGCCCTATTTTCTCCAAATGGGTGTCTGTCTGTCTGTATTAAAATGGCAAATTTGTTTTATTTATGTTTCTTTCTGTGGCACAGGGTCCAAATACATACAGCAGAAATCCATTTATAAAGTGTAATTTAACACTGAGATGCATGTCATGCTGTTTATAAAGTGTAATTTAACACTGAGATGGATGTTATTCTGTTTATAAAGTGTAATTTAACACTGAGATGCATGTTATTCTGTTTATAAAGTGTAATTTAACACTGAGATGCATGTTATTCTGTTTATAAAGTGTAATTTAACACTGAGATGGATGTTATTCTGTTTATAAAGTGTAATTTAACACTGAGATGGATGTTATTCTGTTTATAAAGTGTAATTTAACACTGAGATGGATGTTATTCTGTTTATAAAGTGTAATTTAACACTGAGATGGATGTTATTCTGTTTATAAAGTGTAATTTAACACTGAGATGGATGTTATTCTGTTTATAAAGTGTAATTTAACACTGAGATGCATGTTATTCTGTTTATAAAATGTAATTTAACACTGAGATGCATGTTATTCTGTTTATAAAGTGTAATTTAACACTGAGATGGATGTTATTCTGTTTATAAAGTGTAATTTAACACTGAGATGGATGTTATTCTGTTTATAAAGTGTAATTTAACACTGAGATGCATGTCATTCTGTTTATAAAGTGTAATTTAACACTGAGATGGATGTTATTCTGTTTATAAAATGTAATTTAACACTGAGATGCATGTTATTCTGTTTATAAAGTGTAATTTAACACTGAGATGGATGTTATTCTGTTTATAAAGTGTAATTTAACACTGAGATGGATGTTATTCTGTTTATAAAGTGTAATTTAACACTGAGATGGATGTTATTCTGTTTATAAAGTGTAATTTAACACTGAGATGGATGTTATTCTGTTTATAAAGTGTAATTTAACACTGAGATGGATGTTATTCTGTTTATAAAATGTAATTTAACTCTGAGATGCATGTTATTCTGTTTATAAAGTGTAATTTAACACTGAGATGGATGTTATTCTGTTTATAAAGTGTAATTTAACACTGAGATGGATGTTATTCTGTTTATAAAGTGTAATTTAACACTGAGATGCATGTTATTCTGTTTATAAAGTGTAATTTAACACTGAGATGCATGTTATTCTGTTTATAAAGTGTAATTTAACACTGAGATGGATGTTATTCTGTTTATAAAGTGTAATTTAACACTGAGATGCATGTTATTCTGTTTATAAAGTGTAATTTAACACTGAGATGCATGTTATTCTGTTTATAAAGTGTAATTTAACACTGAGATGGATGTTATTCTGTTTATAAAGTGTAATTTAACACTGAGATGGATGTTATTCTGTTTATAAAGTGTAATTTAACACTGAGATGCATGTTATTCTGTTTATAAAGTGTAATTTAACACTGAGATGCATGTTATTCTGTTTATAAAGTGTAATTTAACACTGAGATGGATGTTATTCTGTTTATAAAGTGTAATTTAACACTGAGATGGATGTTATTCTGTTCATGTATAGAGCTCACATGACATTACACAAGTTTCCAATGCTGTTGTAAATGATTATTATACAGCTAGAGTTTGTACAACAAAAGATTTCTTCACTTCCTTAAGTTTTTAGAAAACTGTAAATAACGTTTTTAAGTTAATCTGCTTTAAGAATAAGAAGGCAGTCGTGCTGCAGTCACTTGTCTCTGCTAATAAATAGAGACGTTGAAACTTGGATTCTGTGTCGCTGACAGTTTCCTCCAAATCCATTGTCAAAATACAGTAATCAGTTCACACTAAATTAAAATAAACTGATTGTATTACATGTAGAAGAGCTGTGAATAATGCAATACAAGCTGTATTACTCTAGCTTGTATAAAACAGCATTATAATAAATTCATACTAAAGTCTGATATTTAAATATACATGAAAATGATGCTTCACTGACAGTGAAGATAATAACCTGAATACAAGCCATGCTGCTAAGCCTGTGTGTCTTTATCTTTTCTTCTGCTCTTTGCTTTCTCTATGTTCTATTCACGTGTCTGTTCAGTTGTATTACATGCATGTTTTAGCTGTGAGAATCTGCCTGTGTACAAAGCTCCTTGTGTTTGCACCAGTTATGTAGGACTGGGGTACAAGGCCGCACTGGGGTACCGCGTGGGGTCTCATATCTGAATAACCACTAATCCAATTATCATTAAACTTGCTATTGACACAATCTAGCATTGCTGTAGAGATTATCACATTGTGGGAATATAGATAGATTCTTACCATACTGATTTCCTTGTGGAACAATACATGATAAAAACAGGAGAGTGAGAGGAGTGCTGAGTGCTGTCTGATCCTCTCTCATCTTCTGTCTCTACAGAACGACCCCAGGCTGTTCTGACCCAGGAGCCTGCATGGACACAGATATACGAATCAGAGAGAGTCACACTGAGATGTCAGGTTCAGGGGGGTTACACTGACTGGAGATTCACATGGTACAAAGCTGGGAGGAATGGTCCAGTAACCCAGGATTACTACAGCAGTATAGATGGTGACAGATATACAATTAGCTCTGCTACTAGAGACCACAGTGGGGAATATACCTGTAAAGGTGAAAGGAGAGGTAACCCATCGTACTCTAAAACAAGCGATGCTCTTACACTGAGAGTATCAGGTAAGTCATTTCAAACACTCTGAATTCTAACATTCTGATCCTCTCCTCTATTGTAGACTCCAGACGGGGCTCTCTGTCTCCCGACTGCCTTCGTACCTGTGAGCTGTCTGCCCTGCCCCCTCTCTTTCTCCCTGCATTTGTAACACAAACACACTGAGAGAGTTCCTCTATTTACTCTGCTCCTCCACCCTTCTTTCCTTCTCATCGGTGTCAGTGCTGTCTGCCCCTCCATTCCATTTCTGTCACCTTCACACACTGAGAGGATTCCTCAATCTACACTGAACTGTTCCTGCCTTCTCATCAGTGACACTGAGTGCTCCCTCTCTGTCTGCCTCTATCCTTTCACAAGCACACGCTGGGAAGGTATTCATGTCCCTCTGGGATACACATGCACATGTAAAGTAACTACATCCTAACAAGTGGTTTTAAAAGCACATGTACAGAGTCCAGTGGGTAAAGCACCTAATGCTGTTGTCTCCTCTATTTCAGCGGACACTCCGGAGCCTGTCCTGACCCGGGAGCCTGCAGGAGAGATATTTTAAGGAGACACGGTCACCCTGAGCTGTGTGGTTGAGGGGGGCTCTGGAGGCTGGAGATATCTCTGGTACAAAGACAGGCAGGGAGCTCCAGTGAACCAAACTTACAGCAGCAGTGGAACTGGAGCTGGATACACAATCAGTGCTGCTGCTCTGTCCCACAGTGGAGAGTACTGGTGTCGAGCTGGACGGGGCAGGAACACGTCTTACTCACAATACAGCCATCCCATCTGGGTAAATGTAACTGGTGAGTAATACAGAATCTCCTTCCTTTTTACTAAAGCTTTGCCCTCAGCAGTAGGGGGTGCTGTTTGGTTCTGCTAGAGGTGATTGGGAGCCTCAATCCTCCAGCATTCCTCTAATTCTCAATTTCTAATTCTATTCCTCTCTATGCCTCTCTGTCTATTAAGGTTGAAGTTTCTCACCTACTCTACCACGCAATAGCTAAAATATAGAACACTATGACAAAGCATATCTAGTTACAGTAAATGTCCATTTTAAAAATAATAATCTCATTGCTCATTTTTCAATACCAAGAAAAAAAAAATTTATTGAATTATGAGAGTGGGACTTAAACTCATGACTAAGACTGTTGTAAGTGAAACTCGACTCATTATGCTTCATAGCCTCTATACTCCAGCACTGCCTCTGTCTCTCTAAGGAGCCTCTATACTCCAGCACTGCCTCTGTCTCTCTAAGGAGCCTCTGTACTCCAGCACTGCCTCTGTCTCTCTAAGGAGCCTCTATACTCCAGCACCGCCTCTGTCTCTCTAAGGAGCCTCTATACTCCAGCACTGCCTCTGTCTCTCTAAGGAGCCTCTGTACTCCAGCACTGCCTCTGTCTCTCTAAGGAGCCTCTATACTCCAGCGCTGCCTCTGTCTCTCTAAGGAGCCTCTATACTCCAGCACTGCCTCTGTCTCTCTAAGGAGCAGGGGGCTCTGGGGAATCCCACTCTATGGAAGACGCTGGTTCTGATTGATTTGAATATCTTGGTCAGACAGCTTCACAATCACTAACCTGTCTTCATGTCATCTTTTCGTAGCTCTGTTCTCCAGGGTGACTCTGACAGCATCTCCAGGAGCCACAGTGAAGGAGGGAGAGGCTCTTAACCTGACCTGTGAGGCAGCAGTGAACAAAACCCCCCGCCCTCAACTCCACTACACCATTGTGAGAGACGGGGAGCCTGTGACTAACAGCACTGACTCTGCACTGTACAGCATAGCCAGCACTGAGAAGAGCCACACTGGGAGCTACACGTGTGCTGTGGAGTCACAGGGAGTGAAGAAGAGCAGCCAGGAGCTACACATTGAAGTGGAAAGTAAGAACACAATCTATATACAGGGATAGCACTGACAGAGAGCATAGAACTGCACTGCCATTAATTACCAGCTGTCACAATATATAAAATAGTGAACTGTGAGTGTTTCTGATCTGTTATTCTATTCAGTGTTGTAGTGTGTGTGTGCAGGGGCTGCCTGGTTAATATTAAACTTACAAGAAACTAAAGCATTGATTTGATCAACCTGCTGCCTGTCTGGATAAGATACAGTTGGATTTTAGGAGCTGTGGAATCACCCTGCATTGCATCAGCCATGGCATTCTTTGGTTCTGTAACATTCTATTAAACCCAGCTGTGTCTTATTGTGAATGGGTGAGGTTTATCAAACCAACCCCAGTCCTCAGAGTGGCAGAGTGGCTGCTTCTTCATTGCAGCTCTTGAAGCAGCATGATCAGGAGTAACTCATGTACATAACAGTTCCAGTCCCATTGTGCTGAATCAGCCCTGTCAGTCAAGGTGTATGGAGCTCACTAGCACACACTGATCCTGTACCTTCCTCCCCCAGCGTCCTGGCACAGCGCTGCTGCTGCTGCTGGCTTCAGTGTCGGCTTCTTTGTGATTCTTCTCATTGTGTTCACTCTGCTTCTCCTCTATCACAAGATCAGAGGTGAGACTCCAGTGTTTTATTACATGTTTCACTTGTCCTGTCACAGCACATATTCTGGCTTCTTCCTTCATCCTTTAGTGAAAAATAACTACCATCATATTTTGAGAAGCCTGTTTTTAAAGATAATGCATTTTAAAAATAAACATTTTCTAATTGTATATGCACAGCTAATAATCCCATGATATTTAGCATGTCTGTACACTTACAGTACATAAACAAGCTGAAACAGTGTTATTCATTTGCAGGTTTCCCGTGTATCACCGGTGGTAAGAGGAGGTAAGTCAGCACAAGTATGTGTACAGACAGGGTCCTCGTCCACTACAGCACTGACAAGCATTTCTCATGACTCGAGGGTTCAATCCCAGCTTCTCTTCCACCTTCACAAACACTTCTTTATTCTGGTAATGGGGTCCATGACTAGCAGTAGTGTCCATCAACCCCTCAGCACAACACAGACTGGACAGGAAATGACACCTCTGGGTAGAACACAAACACAAGAGAATCAATTGCAGAAGCATCCATTCTAAGACACAGTGAAGGTTAAAAGTAAATGGGTGGTATTGGTAGCCATAGAGACAGTTGTAGCACCTGCCCCCCGAGACCCAGCGGGGCAAGCGCCACGGAATACACAACAAGTACAGCCTGACTACGCCACCGAGGGAATTCCACCCTCACAATCAAAACAAACGCGAGTTTAAAACACGTCTCTTAAGTAGGTTCTTTTATAGGGTGTGGAACTGGGATATAAATCAGAAGGAGCACACAAACTACAACGATTAAAAATTATTCCAGGTTTTATTTGGAGAAGACACTGACTCGGACCATAGATATGCACATTAACAAACAATTACTACCATCAACAGTATATAACCGTGCAGAACTGACGCAAGTGTTAAAAAAAACAAACACATATAGCAGCAACAAAATTAACTGTGCAGAACAAAAATGCTAATAAATACTAATAAATAAATCAAATACACCAAACACATCTTTTAATCACGCATATACAAACCAATAAAAACAAACATGCAAAGTGCAACACATTGCTATTATAATGAACTATTCCATTTGTTTAAACACACAAAACAAATAGGTTATCGTTGACAATGCAGATCATTCATCAAAGAATGATATTGCGAACTGGAGTTTAATCATTACAGGTAATTAATTAAAACAGTCATAAAACAATACAGTACATAAAAAACAAATAAAACAACCAGGGGGATATCTGAACGAACGGAAGCTTAAAACACAAACTACTCTGGGGAATGGCAGCCTGTCAGGACACGATCAAGCGTGTGGTGGTCCAAGAGTGGCCGGCCACATAATGTAAACAAACTTGCTGCTTTGAAACAATAAGTTCTAAACTAGTCATTCCCTTTAAGGATTTCACAACAACCAACGAAGGTTGTAGCTGACTAGAAGATCATAATCAAATTGGCTTACTCACGTCTCATACTTCAATGTTACTGCCGCTACTCGGACACCACACACATAATCATTGTAAACACACCGCCATAGCACAGGCTGCCGACCAGCCATACCACCGCCGTCACGAGAGCCTCCCGTTCCCTTACATCCTGCTTCCTATTCCGCTCCCCCTTGTCTTTAAAACCAGTCTTTTACATGATCCAGGAAAGGGGAATCATCCTCTGATTGGCGCAGGGAAAGAAACGAAAGATAAGGGGGCGTTCTAAAAATGAAAGTAGCCTAATTAAAACAATAAAACAAAACACAAAGTAGCAACTTGCTACACAGTATTATGGGAATGA